>NC_088864.1:25487739-25497731 GCF_032884065.1 Artemia franciscana
GGTGAGGGGACGGAGCTATGTGGGAGGATCTTTTCTTGGAGGAATATGTCTTAGGGGGAGAGAAATTCAATGAAAGGGGTGCAGGATTTTCTAGTATTATTATAAAAAAAAAAACAATGAAAAAATAAATATGAGCAAGTTTTTTCAACTGGAAGTAAGGAGCAGCATTAAAACTTAAACGAACAGAGATTATTACGCATATGAGGGGCTCTTCTCCTCCTAAATATCTCGCTCTTTACGCTAAAGTATTTTGAGTAATTTCAATTATTTATTCTACGGCCTTTTTGATTCAGGGGTCATTCTTAAAGAATTGGGACAAAATTTAAGCTTTAGTGTAAATATATATATATATATATATATATATATATATATATATATATATATATATATATATATATATATATATATATATATATATGTCTATTTATATGTATATATACATGAATATACATGAATAGTGTGTGTGTGTGTGTGTGTGTGTGTGTGTGTGTGTGTGTGTGTGTGTGTGTGTGTGTGTGTGTGTGTGTGTGTGTGTGTGTGTGTGTGTGTGTGTGTGTGTGTGTGTGTGTGTGTGTGTGTGTGTGTGTGTGTGTGTGTGTGTGTGTGTGTGTGTGTGTGTGTGTGTGTGTGTGTGTGTGTGTGTGTGTGTGTGTGTGTGTGTGTGTGTGTGTGTGTGTGTGTGTGTGTGTGTGTGTGTGTGTGTGTGTGTGTGTGTGTGTGTGTGTGTGTGTGTGTGTGTGTGTGTGTGTGTTTGTGGATTTCTTCTTGTGGGGGGTCAGGGGAGGAATTTACGTCGGAAGACCTTCCCATGGAGGAATTTTTCGTGGGAGAAGGGAATTTTCCATGAAGGGGGTGCCGGGTTTCTCAGCATTATTTGAAAAACAATCAGAAATTAAATTTAAAAAACACGTTTTTTAAACTGAAATTAAGGAGCAGCATTAAAACTTAAAACGAACAGATATTTTTACGCATATGAGGAGGTTAATCCCTTTGTCAATACCTTGCTCTTTATGCTTAAATTTTTTCAAGTACTTTCAAAAGAGATATTCATTCTGATTAATCAGCCTTTGTGATACAGGGGTAATTCTTCAAGAATTGGAACAAAATTCGAACTTTAGCAAAAAGAGGGAGGTATTGACGAGGGGGTGTACCCCCTCATGTATACTATAAATTCTGTTCGCTTTAAGTTTTGATGTTTCTCTTTACTTTCAGTTGAAAAAACTTGGTTTTTTATTTAATTCATACTAGAACTAGCTGAAAAAAGTTCTGTAATGAAAAAAAAAACAGAACATAAAGCTATTTTAATGAAAAGTTAATATTTGAAAGCTAATCAAAACTAATTACTTAGCTTGGTTTACTAAGTCCGTAACTAAAACGAGAATGGAATTAGGCTTATAGCAGCAAGAATATTCGTAGGCCTGAAAATTCATTTTTAAGTTAAAAACTCTAATTCACTAAAAAAATAATAAAACGATACAAATAAAAAACCAGAAAAAGAATAATTATATTGTATACACAGTTACATAGAAGGCAATGAATGTTAAGGCAGAACAAATTTAAGTGGTAATTTTCCATAATTTAAACAAATAGCTTGACAGAAATCCCTTCTCAAAATTCCTGGAAATGGTTCTTATCCTTCTTCTCATAGCGGTTCTTCTCCTTTTACAGTCCCTCTGGACTTGCGAAAATTCTGTACCCACACTTCTAAGAAATCACGTCAAGCAAAGCAAGTCACAATGGATGAGCCATGGCGTTCAAACTCTTTACTTTATTACAGAAAGGAGATGGAGTCAATTAGGAAAAGAGAAAAACCGATGTTACCATGCAGTGTTTGTCAAAAAACATTTGACAGGCCTTCTCTGTTAAAACGGCATATGAGGACGCATACAGGTAGGTTCACGCTGCAGATCCTTGCTCTTATGCTAGATTTATACTTATTCACAGAATTTAGCATCAGTTAATGCTATTTCCAGATTCAATAATCACTTATAGGTGAAATCTATTTTGACCCTTTAAAGCGGCTCAAAACAGCCCATAGTAAGCAAAAGTTGAAAAATGTGCTTATAAAAAAAAGGGTAATGAGGAAAATTGCTATTTTGGTTGATTCAGGCTTGATAATTATTATTTCCATCAGTCTTGATTGTAGAATTTTGTTTGAAAACAAATATGTAGGAGTTTTTTTTTTTAAAGAGCCTGAATCTCCGAAAAATGAGCGTCAAAACAAAAAGTACACCATTGGAATCATCATTGTTTAAAACGAGCCTGAATCTGACTGAAATAAAACCAATTTTTTAAAAGCACCTGAGTCTCATAAAATAAGCGTCACAGTACAACCAAAAGTACACCATAAGAATCACCATTGTTTAAAACCCTATATAGGAAACTTACAGTCCCGACCTTAAACAAAAAAAAATTGTCTTTTTCTTTTTTTTCTTTTTTTTTTTTCTTTTTCTTTGTTGCTAACACGGAATTGAAAAATCGCAAAGACTTGTTTGAGGCCTTGCTTAAAAGCTAATTTTTATATTTAATTGTATTTTAATAATTTTTTAAACTTTGCATCGTAGTCTAAAAACTATTGACAAGGTATTAACCTTTGGGGCACCATTGCGGGCTCAAAATAGAATTTACTCCAGAAAAGACTATTAATTTTTTCAAGGGCATAAATAAAAGACATCAAATGGTGCATTTACTTTCTGAATATGTACGAGTACAAGCTGACCGTCCTTATTTGGTAGCATATTTAGTGTTTATAGCCTAAATAACAAACACTGGATTCCGCATTGGGAGTGTCTTGTTTAACGTCTTCTTATTTGTTGTGAATAGCAATACTAAAAATAAATTAAAGAATGAGCAGTTAAGCAGGGTCAACCTCAGACATTCCATGGAATAGGACAATCCAGGAAGGTTTTTTGCCCATAAAAAAAAAATTGTCTTTACTGAAACCTTATCGTAAAAGTCAGGGGTGGAGAAGCCTTCATCCTTCTCATATTTATGACAGCCTTTAATATAGTATTATGAATGGACGCAAATTAAATTAAAAAATAAGTATTTTCAACAACAAATTCCTTAAAATCTATAATGTACTGAGATTATTCTTAATAGAGATGCAAACCCCTAAATCAAACTCCTTACGCTAAAGTTTAGGGTATAATTAGTATGTTTAATACACTAAATATAAGGAATTAAAAAAAACCTTTGGTACCCTTTTCGTTTCTATCTTTTTTTCACTCGGACTCGAAGATTAGTAGAAAGAGTATTTGAAACTGTAGGAGTGACAACTCAAGTTTAACTTTACACCAAATCTATCAGTAACATTACCAAGAAAATCCAAAATTTATCTATGCTTTTTTCAGGCTTGCTCTTTATCGGTAAAAAAAAACCGTTAAATTATATGGATTTTTCTTACCAACACCTTTATTTTAGTTTTTACTTTTGTGTTTACCATTTACTGACGGCATCAATGTGATACAGGGGTGATACAATTTTCTGTCATACTTAACGGTTTCTTTGGCCTGTCAGCCGTTTGTTCGGTACTAGTAATATATATTTTCTCTTTTTTTTTTTTCAAATTCATTTTTCGTTGCTTTGGGTTTGTCAATGATTGCAAATTCTTATTTACCCTACCCTGCATCGCTGTCCTTTGAACCTTCTGAGGAGCATGCCCTCTCGTTCTTGGGTTTTGCTAGGGATAATTACTGGAGAGGATAACAAGCTAGGAGTAGTGTCTTCCCAGGTGGTGACAGGCAAACGGCCTACATATATGTAGAGTACCTCCATAGGAGGCACGGACCATGGGGGACCTTGCCCCTGGGATTCGTAATAGAAACTGGAACACCATCAACCGGGGCCATAAATACAGGTGGAGGTGAAAGAAGGCCCCTTAAATGTAAACTCAACAGGACCCACCAGCGTGTCCACATGTTCTGTGAGTTACAAAACTTCTCCCAGAGTTAAATCGCGTGGTGACGCAGAACACCATCTTGGGAGGATCCTCTATAGGAGGACAACTGCGTCAGGGCGTAAGATCCATATCTATAGACAACAGCCTCTGCAAAGGGCTGCCTCGGCCCTTCAGGGTACCTGCAAGGCTGGGGACCTTGCGGTCAACTCTACTCCCACTTGAGGATTGGTGCCCCTTGAGGAAATTATATCCTTGTAAACGACACAGCATTTGCAAGGATTTTGATTAATGGATAATTCTTCTGGGGGTGGTCTGCTTTGACAGGTGTTTTCGAGCTGAAAAACCTCTTTCTAGCTAATTTATTTACTATGGGTTGCCGTTTATTTATCTACTATGCGTAGTAGCATAATATTTGTGGGCATGAATATATTTTTAGTCGGAGCTCATAGTATTGGGACTGTCGGTGCAGGATTTCAACTCGTGTTGATAGAAAAGCGTTGCAAAAGTGCTGAGAACCATGTGGTGACCAAGATGGGCCCAGGATTGCACAAAGCCTCCATGCATACTAGAGGTCCAAGAGATTTCTTGCTGTCCGGTTCTAAGCCTGCTTAAGCGCTTTGGTGTAGACTTGATGAAATATGTTGATCCCCGTCCTACACTTGTATCCGGGATCATTACTTTTCCTAAGACCAGAATTATTTCAATGATTTAGAGAACATGATAGTTGGAACTTTGAATGTCACGACGTTAAAAAATGACCATCGTATTGACATTTTGACTGACAAATTCAGGCAATTCAAGCTGGACTTATTAGGAGTTTCGGAAACTCATATCCCAGGGGTAGAAACCATGAAATTAGGTGATATAGAATTTTTTTACTCGGGTAGGAAGGATGGGGTACATAGACAAGAAGTAGGGCTTATGATGAATAAGGAAGCTACTAAGTTTTGTTTAGGCTGGGAAAATATTAATAATAGAATACTCATTGCTTATTCTATGACTAAAAGTTCAGGGTATCAGTTATAGTAGTATATGCCCCTGTGAACCGACTGACGGAGATACTAGTAACTCAGATGAATTTTACTACAATTACAGGAGAAAAGAGACAGGGTCCCAGGTAGAGTGATCTTACTCACTCTACCAGGCAACAGTGATCAAATGGTGATCTTACTAGAAGATTTCAACGCCCATGTCGTAGAAATAGGAATAGATGGTATCCTAGCGTAGGTGAATTTTGTGTAGGAAAAGAAAACAGTAATGGCTGCAGACTTTTGCAATTTTGTAGGTATAACAACCTAGTTATAACTATTACGGTTTTTGGTCATAAAATGGCCTATAATTTGACATGGTACTCACGTGGTGGTATAACAGTAAACCCTTATGGATTATCTTATAGTAAATCGAAGACTGGCAAGATCATTACAAGATACTAGGGTATATAGAAGTGCTGTTGCTAATGTTAAAAGGATAAATCATCATCTAGTAGTCTCTAGGGTTAATTTAAAGTTGAAATTCCGGAAGGGTAACTACCTCCCGGGAACTTACGATTTTGGTACACTCCAGGATGAAAATTTGAGAGAAACTTTCCAGGAACAGCGGAATGCTAAACTTGACAATTTAAAATTTGACAATGTGGAAAATGGATCAAATAATTTTTGAAAAACAATTATGCGAAGTTGCTGATGTGTCTTAGGGAAGTAAGTTAAGACTACAGGTAGAAAACCTCAGTGAAAGAGCTTTATGTTTGATAGAGAGGAGAAGGGTTTGTGCAAGAACTATCTGAGTGATAGATTGCATGATAACAAAAGCAATGTAAAGAAAGTGGAGAAAGCAATAAAATATGAACTAGGGAGGTATGAAGGGAAACCCATTGATAAGATTGCCGAGAATCTGGAAGAAGCAGCTAGAAGGCATAATAGTAAAATATTGTACTGGCATGTAAACAAATTGAGAGGGAGTAGTCAATTCGGACTTGTCCCAGTTAAAGATTAGAACGGGGCCACAATTAGTGATAAGAACAGAGTTAAAGAGAGATGAGCGGAACATTTTAATAATGTGCTATACTGATAAAACAGTTGCAGGAAAAGATATAGAAGAAAATGAAAAAAGTTTGTAATACCTTGGATGTGAAGGAAGATTTTTTTTTTTTTGTGAGTAAGAATTAGCGACATCAATGATAGGATTAAAAAATAATAAGGCTCCAGGTGCTGATAGTGTTGTAAGTGAGCTTTTTGAATATGGTGGCTCCAGGGTAGGAAATAAGTTATTGAAGACTATGATTATTATTTTTGAAAAAAGGGAAGTACCTAATTATTTTAGGAAAACCTTAATTAAAGCAATGATAAAAAAAAGGTGATAAGAGTGAATGTCGAAATTATCAAGGCATTAGTCTGGTCTCTGTAGGTAGGAAATTACTTGGTAAAATGATACTTTTTAGAATGAGAGATGCTGTAGGCAAAGTCTTGAGAGAAGAACATTGTTGGTTTTAGAAACGGTAGAGGATATTTCGACCAAATTTTTACTCCTGGGTTAATAATTGAGAACTGCCTTAGTTGTCAAACACCTTTGATCCTCAGTTTTATAAATTATGAGCAAGTGTTCGATTTAGTTGATAGAAGAGCTTTAGCAAAGGTCTTATCCTTATATGGTATACCAGACAAATACATTAAAGTGATAAGTGTTATGCACGAGAATAATACTCCTGTGGTTAAGGTAAGAAACCAGGTTAGCAGCTGGTTTTGTATTAAATCAGGAGTTAAGCAGGGTTGTGCTTTACCTCCTTTATACGGATCATTTTGATAGGCTTTATCTTAAGGAGCAGAGGAAAGGCAATGGGAGAACATGAAATGAAATGGGGAGAAAAAACTCTCCTGGACTTAGATTGCTATTTAACCATACTAGATGAAAGTGTGAGGAAAATGAATGAACTTTTAGAGGTTTTGTGAGTTCAGGGTGCTAGAATAGGTTTGAAAATTTATATTAAGAAGACAAAGTCACTAAGGCTAGGAATGTAACAAAAATATTGGTCAGGTGGGAAGCTACACTTACCATGGTATATTATTTGTAAAGACGATGGGAGCAGTGAAGGTGTTAAAAAGTAGAATAGTCAAGGCTCAGGGTGTTTTTCCACAATTAAAAAAAGTTTGGAAAAATAAGAAGATAGGTCTGTAAACCAAGATTAGAATATTGGAAGGTACAGTGATAGCAGTGTTCAAATATGGCTCCGAGGCATAGGCGCTCCGAAAAGTGGGTGAAGATTCAATAGATGGTTTCCAGAAAAATTCCCTACGGATTGTTCTGGGTACCTGGCTGACTGATCATATTTCATACAGTAGTCTGTACGAAAAGTTGGGATACTAAAAACATTGAAAGATACAAACGACTATGCCAAAGGTTACAGAAAAATGGGAGGAGTAGAATATTATGATAATCAACCTTCTGCTTCATTGGGACAACAGCCTCCAAACTTGTAGCTCATTTTTACTGTGGCAGATGGTATCTATTATAGACGGTTCCACCCTCCTGCATGTAATGAAGTATTCTCTGTGCTTACTCTTGATGCTGACCATGGTTTCCCACCAAATGAAATGGTTGTAAAACAACGTGGCAAAAATATTTTCATTTGAAAAATACCGACCATTGTGTGAAGTCATTTACCTATCCAATGTTTTATCCAGCTGGAACTTCAGGATGGTCAAGGTGAATGCTACTTCACCCACCTTATGTAAGTCGTCCAAATATGGCACGGCTTGAATTAGCGAGGTATCGTATCGCCTTTTGACCTGAATATGCGAAGAGCCTTTCTGTGCAAGCTGTAAAACCTTACCTGTGTCAGATTGGTTTTAATGCTTTGTATTTTGTGGAAGTCTTTTCCAATAGTACCTTGTTTTGATATTAATGACAATGATCGTGTACACGATCTCTTATAAAAAGCACTTAGATAACAAAGAAAACAAAGATGTCAAAGACAGTTCTTTTAAAAATAATGAAAGGAAAAAGTTTTTAACTGAAAGTAAGGAGTGACATTCCAACTTAAAACGAACAGAAATTATTCTGTATATGAAAAGGGCTGCCCCTCTTCAACGTCTTCCTCTTTATGCTAAAGTTTGATTCTAAGCTAACTCTGCTTCTGCAACTTCAGTTGTTCATTTTCTACATTTTCAGCAAAACTTTGTTTTATTTCTTTTAAGCACAAGCTAGACTCTAGCGAAAAGACTATGAATTTAAGGAGATGACAGTTCCCTCAACTGTATAGCAGCACGATGTTTTGAAGGTTAGCGTCACTCTTGAACTTCATATAATTTTTTTTTTTTGCGTTATTTGATGTGCAAGTTCTGTCACATTTGAAAGGCAAGAGACAAGTAAAGGAGGGCTACTGAATAAAGGCTACATGTACAGCGCAGATATTCTGGGTTATCTAACATTTACTTGTAATCCACATCCTTGTTCATCATAATCAGCTTAATTTTGTAGAAGGGTCAGTCTTCAAGCTTTTTTTTTTTTTTTTTTTTTTTTTTTTTTTTTTTTTTTTTTTTTTTTTGCTGGTTAGACTTGTCTGAAGCCAAAAATCTAGCAACAAGATACATTGGTAGATAATTAGTAGTAGTAGTAGACAGGTTTAATAGCAAAAACTCGACAGCTATCGCTGATTTGTGTTTCTTTACAACATATACAAAATCAAACTACACTTGTAAATATAAATCACACTATAAATATTAACTCTTATTATACATTTTGACAAAAACCGGGACGAAAGAACTACCATATCGGTTTGTTCCTGCTTTAATGGGAACTAACTTATCTTGCTTTCTTGTTCTTGATGGTAGAAGTTGATCAGGTAGAATGTCACGGTGCTGAGATTTAGAAAGCAAGTACTTTCCGAAACTCATTATGAGAGTTTCGTACCGGTTTTGGAGTGACGGCAGTCCTAGCACTTCTAGAGCCTTTTCGTATGAGATGTCACGGCAGCCCAAGATGATCGATACCGCTCACTTCTGAAAAGATTCAAGCTCCCGACAAAGAAACACTGTTCTAAGTGCTGAGGGCACCCAAACAGGGCACGCATATTCCAGAATGGGGCGGACATACGCTATGTATGCATACTTAATACTCTCTGTTTTTGCACTGAACCTACGCATACCGTCTAAAGTCTGTAGAATAGCGTTTGCACTTTTAACCACGTTTTCAATATGTGCGGCAAAGCTGAAGTCATTGGAGAAAGTAACTCCAAGGATCTTGATACTGTTTATTAGAAGGAATGGAACATTTGATTTAATTGTGTTAATTGATTGATTTAATTGTGTTCAGTGATAAAACGAATGCTTAACATGAATGCTTGTACATTTCCTTTAAATGTTACACTAAACTGACACTTGGTTTTAATAAATTTTGTTTATCAAAGGTGAAAAGCCTCACGAATGTGATATATGTGGGAAAGCCTTTTCAACTTCATCATCACTCAATACTCACAGACGGATCCATAGTGGGGAACGACCGCATCAGTGTAATATATGCTTGAAGAGATTTACAGCGTCGTCCAACCTCTACTATCATCGTATGACACATATAAAGGTACATTTGAATTTGGTTTCGATGAATATATATATATATATATATATATATATATATATATATATATATATATATATATATATATATATATATATATATATATATATATATATATATATATATATAATAATTTATTTCTTACCCACTTACAAAAAGGGAAAAAGTGGAGTACAAGGAGAAAAACAAAGAACTACAAATAACACAAAGACCACAAAAAAACACAAAGACAAATAACACAAATATAAGAAAAAAAATATAACAATTTGGAAAAAGAGGCTGATAAGATGATTGTTAGGACCAAGACAGATTGGCGCTTGATCAATTAAATTTGAGCTTTGTTTTTCCACTGAAGGAACAATATCTGTTGCCTGATATTTACTAATCAAACCTTCGGTTCCGAAATGATCGTGGTAAATAAAGTAGGAACTTTAAATACCGATAGTAATCCGTCTTGACCCTCTTTACGTCACCTTTTTTCAAGCATAAAAAAAAAACAGCACAAAATAACACAGAATGGTCG
>NC_088864.1:25497831-25527155 GCF_032884065.1 Artemia franciscana
TTTATGCAAAGTAAAATAACCGTGAATCTTATGCATAACCACCACTTTTTGTGGAAGGACTAAGATTCTCCTGTCAAAAATTAATCTTGAACATTATGGACCGGGTGGATGAGAGCCAAGATCGGTCCCGGGAATAAATTCTTTTGTACTTTCTCAATGACTGTTTTTTATAGTATTACCAATGAGAATGAAGGTGGTAGGTCATTGTAGTGACTCTGGTTACTGAAGCAAAGGATTACGTGCAACAATACTCCGGTTCTTTTTTGCAAGTACATTTTGGGGTTTTATGCCATAACACAAGAGTTCTCAAAAATTTTTCAGAACGAGCCCCTTTTGATTTCAATTTACCTTCCAGACCTGTAAAAAAAGAGGACTAGCATTTTTTAGATAAAACTACAGGTTGTTTGGCATAAAATTGTGTTTCTTGCATGAGGAAAGCCATTGTAAGCTTGTAAATTGCTACAAAAATCACTCAAGGATGAAACCCAAGGCAGATAGTAAGACTTAAGCGAATTTTTGGGCTTGGCAAAATGGATATTGACCATTATAAATCTGGTCTAATCCAAGCAAAGCTCAACTAGTCAAAACTACAGAACTACCAAAAAACCTGTAAGATGTAAAAGTAATTTCAATGAAAAAAGTTTACCTTCTAAGATAAGTGTCAAGTTGGTAGCATAAATTCACTAAGTTTGAAAAGGCAATAGTTTTCCGATGAAAAGAAAGGTTACCAAGTTCATCAGCAACATAATAGAACAAAAGATTAGTATTAGGTAGAACAAAAATAAAAGAGAATGCTTCTTATGTATTTTTGACTGTGACTGTTTTTGCCATTGGCCTATGTGATAGCCTGCACTTCCAGCACGGTTGCAATAACGACACCTTTCTTTCTTTATTTTTTTATGTAGCCCATGGCTTGATGTCAGATAGTTAGTGTGGCCCTTAAAATTAGACGAGTTTTATGTGCCTATTATATAATAAAGCAGTTTAGCAACAGTGGGCTTCGTAATATGCGGCGAAGCGTAAAACGCTAAATGGAAACGAATGTTGAGTCCCTGTAAGATGCAAACCTCTTATGAAAAAACATCAAAACTTCCTTACCTGTACTAATTAGTTTGCGATTTACTTTCTTTAGAAGGTGATTTATTTTCCAAAAGTGTATGTGCTATAAGTGTGTTGTTGCCTGTAATAAACTGTATAGGCCAGATTGTCTTTGGGGAATGTTTTTGTTTAAAAAAACAGTATTCAGTTCTTCAGTTACAAACAATCGAGGAAATTTCTAGCACCTATAAATACACACATCTTGGTATATTTTTCTATTTTTGGCATGTTTCTATTGTTCATGTATTGTTCAGCATGTTTTCTATTTTGTGGTATGTTTCTATTTGTTCTTCTTGCGATAATCAAAGTCCTTAAATTAACTCCTTCGTCAAAAATATTTCAATATTCTAGCCTAGCTTTTATTTAAAAAAAGAAAGAAAGAAAAAAAAAAAGTCTATTCAGTTCTTCAGTTCGAAACAACTGAGGAAATTTCTGGCACCTATAAATAGGCCTACACAGATCTTGGTATATTTTCTATTTACGGCATCGAACCACATACTCTACTACACATAGCTGAAAAATATGAAGTAAAAAAAAGATCCAGAAATTATTTTAAGCATCTGTAATTTTAATGAAAATCGTACAACAGCACAGACGTTTTGTTTTGTTGAATCTTCTCGAGATTACCTGATTAACGGATGCTTCAAATTGTTATTGTCTTTTTTACGACCTTCTTCATCGACGTATTTTAAAAATAGATATTTAGAGTAAATGGCAATAACCTAACGACTTATATTTCAAAGAAAGTGAAAACTTTGTTTACAATCACAGCCTACTTTCACTAAACTTGGCTATGTTCTTTAGATCATTAGCCTTCACCAGACATTGTAGCTTTCAGACAAGCTGATTTTTCTTAAAATGATTCTTTTTTTATTTGGCTCTGAACTTCAGATATGGCTTTGGAGGGGCTCCCAACAAGTGAAGCGTCGATATAAAGCGTATATGAACGGTGTAATACTAAATTAAACCAAGGGGAATATCCTATGAATCAGTTGCAAGCTAAATTCCCATCTTAATTGTTAACAGCCAGAGTATAATCTAGGATGCCCCTGCTCTATCGCCAATAAATTTAGAAAATATTCTTTAATGATAGGTTATGTACTATTTGACTATGTAAGATATAAAACGGTCTTTTCCGTAGTTGGAACCCCTCGAAAGGGTCGATAGAAGTGGATTTTTAGAAGTCGATTAGTGGATTTATATCTGGACTTCTAAGAAAATTAAAATGAATAGGTCTGACAATCCCATGTCTCCTTATGACGTGAACAAAATTTGCTTTTACAGAAAAAAACAAATGAACGTGGATTGTCAATTTGATATACATATACTGATATTATTGTTACTTAAAGTCTTAATAATTCTTAATTTATTATCTTAAAAGTCTTCTAATAAATCTTAAAAGTCTATACTGAAATATTTTCCTTAAAGTCTTAATAATGCTTCATTCATTAAAGTTAAAAAAGTTAAACCATTTAATATACATTTTATTTTCAGTAAAGTTTAGACTGTGTTCTGGTCTTGAGAAGACATGGGGTTTGTCAGCCCTATTTACTGTAATTTCTGTTCGTTTGGCTTTCTTTTATTTATTGATGGTGATTTTACAAATACAGAAGAGAAAATAATGAGGACTTTTTTTTTCCAAGACAGTGAACCAACAAGACTTATTTGAATATTTTCGGCCCTATATCCAAGGGCAGTCTTCAGCAAAGAAAATAATAAACAATAGCACACTTACAATAGAAGTTCTTGGTTAAATATAATAGCCTTGGCATCATTACTTCTTAACGAAAAGTTCAGCCAAGACTGTGTGATAAAAGCTAACATTTTACAAGCTAAAAAGGTTCATTCGTTTCACTAACTGTATTAAAAATTGGAATAATTTTTTATTGTGATATTTGCCTTGTCTGCAGCTAATCTTGTAGTTCTTTTGGGATTGGGCTTGTTTTTATTCGTTCCTATTTTATTTCTATATTGAATTAGATTAGTTTCTATAATTAATTTTGTGTACATAGGGTTGAGTGTGTATTCACCCAAGTCTCTATTTAGGGATGAATTATTATTTAAGTTTCGTTTGATTTCGATTGCCTCGCGGACAGTTTGTTCGGTTCCTAGGTCATTGCTAATTAGAATTGTTTCGTCAAATAGAACAAATAGAACATGTTTCGTCACTATAGAACATAATGGTTTAGATTTTCAAAAATATGATTGCTTAAAGCTGAATCGAAAGATATGGAGTTATTTTTAAATTTCAATTATTGAAAAAAAAAACATATTTAAAAAAAGCAAATATTTTTAAAAAGCCAAATATATTTAAAAAAGGCAAATGATTTAAAAAATAGTCCTCGTTATTCTCTATTATGGAAAGGCAGTCTGGTCTTCGTCATTATCTGTGATGGTAATTTGTGGAAGCTTAACACTTGGAAGATTATTTGACTTTATTTCTGCTCGTTTTATGGTTTAATGGAGCTCATTACTTTTCTGCTGAAAAATGAATTTAGGGGAAAGGCTTTTTATATTAATTGTTTTTGTCAACCTGGATAGTTGTGAGGGCCTACTGCTTTTAAACCGACACATATTCAGTGCTCTTTTCTTCCTTAATAGTTTAAGATCACGAAGAAGTATAAAGGCGATTCAATTAATACGCAAGTGTTATTAATTTTCTTCAAGATGCAGGTGTTTATTACGTAATAGGGGAATGTTCGTTTACTTGTGCAAATGTCTTCTTCAAGATTTCTGTGGTTGTTGCGTAATAGGGAAGGCTTATCTATGTTGAGGGAGACACAATCTTGCGTGACATGTTAGATTTATTGAGAATGACGTAATCTAGCATGACTAGTTTCTTGAGTGGCCGGTGGGGACTCCCCGTTTGTAACTGAGAAAGGGCACACATATGGGTGCTAAGCAATGACGACGCACACTTGGGCATAATGACGTTTGCTTTTGTTTCAATGAGTCATAAATATTAAATTTCTTAGTATACGGAGAGTAACCAGGAACAAAGAACGTTTCTTCGCTAGTAAAACAAACACGCAAACGAAAAAGAAAGTAATACATTTTTGCATTTGGTTCAACTTCAGCCATAAAGTTTAAAAATCCTACTACAAGGGGGGAAAACCAGGAACGGTAGTGAGTGCTCGCAGCTTTTAAACCAACACATAGACGCCACTCTTTTCTTCCTTAAGGGTTTAAGATCACGAAGAAGTTTAACGGTTGGAATAAGGAGAGTAACTAGGAAAAAAGAACGTTTTCTCACTAGTAAATGAAACACGCAAGCGAAAAAAAAGAGACATTTTCTTTCAGTCGGTTCAGGATGGGTCTTAAGTTTTAATATTCCTACTACAAGAAGAGCAACCAGGAAGAAAGAACGTTTTCTCGCTAGCAAATGAATCCCGCAAACGAAGAAAAAGAGAAAAATTTCTGCATTCGGTTCCAGTTTGGCCATAAATTTTGAAATACCTGCAACAACTAAAGCAACAAGGAACAAAGACCGTTTTCTCGCTAGCAAATGAATTCCACAAACGAAGAAAAAAGCGATACCTTTTTGCTTTCGTTTCTATATGGGTCATAAATATTAATTATCTTACTATAAGGAGTAGCTAGGAACAAAGAACAGCTTTTCGCTATTAAATGAAACACGCAAACGAAGAAAAAAGAGACATATTTTTGCTATTGGTTCAAGTTTGGCCATAACTTCTAAATTCCTAATACAAGGAGGGCAATCAGGAACATTAGTGAAGACACACTGCCTTTTAAGCGACACATAGCCACTACTCTTTTTTACCTTAATCATTCAAGATCATTAAAGAAGTTTTATGAAGATTCCCTCAAGACGCAGGTCTTGTTAATTTTCTTCAAGATTCAGGTGTAAATTACGTAATAGGGGAATGTTTGTTTACTAATACAAATGTCTTCTTTGAGATTTTTTGGTTGTTACGTCATAGGGAATGTTTATATATGCTGAGGGTGACGCAATCTTGCGGGACGTGTTAGATTGATTGGGAATAATGCATCTCGTATAATTTGTTTTATCAGGGGCCCGTGGGGAATTCCTGCTTGTAAACCAAAGAATTTTGTCAGTTTTAGGACTCGAAAGAGATTTCCCCCAATGGTGCTGTGTGCTAGACACCTGGACCAAGAAAGCCTTCCTAATATTTTGATTCAGGATACTGTCTAGTAGAAATGCTATCATTTTTTTTCGGAAATTTCTTAGCGACATCCAGACAATGCGCAGGGCGTAACAATTTAGACGACCGGGACACGCAGGGCGTGTCCCGGTCGTCATTTTCGTCCCGGTCGTCATTTTCGTCCCGGTCGTCATTTGTGTTCCGGTGTCCCGGTCTGTAATTTCTCTTTGAGTGTCCTGGTCGTCATTTATATTCCCTGTGTCCCGGTGTCCCGGTCGTCATTTGTGCCCCGATGTCCCGGTCTGTAATTTCGTCAGTCGACAAACATGACGTCAGTCGACACACAAAAATGACGTCACTCGGCACACACACACACAGACAACTTATTTATATATATATATAGATAGGCCTCAAATACTACGCTTTATGCAGCAGAAGTTTCATTACTTACAATAGTAATAATAAGAAAAAAAGGTCAATTTCACAATACGTTATCTCGCTAGTAAATGAAACGAAGAAAACGGCGAGCAACCAGGAACAAAGAATATTTTCTCACTAGCAAAAGAATTCCACAAACAAAGAAAAAAGAGACCCCTTTTACGCAAACGAGGAAAAACGAGACACTTCCTTGCCTTCGGCTCAAGACGGATCATAAATTGTAAAATTCCTACTGCAAGGAGGGCCATCGGGAACAAAAAACGTTTTCTTGCTAGCAAATGAAACACGCAAAGAAAGAAACAAGACATAGTTTTTGCATTCGGTTCAAGATTAGTCATAAATCTTAAATTTCCTACTAGAAGGAGGTCAACCAGGAACAAAAGAGGGAAAAATACTGACCAACACACAACGTCAGACGCACAAACAAACAAAGACAGGTACAGAGACATGTAAACAGACGCTCAGTTGCACAAACACGATGGGAGAGAGACAAGAGAAACACAAACACACAAAGACAGGCTAAGTGACCTAAAAACAGACAATCAGTCTCACAAACGCAGTAGGAGAGAAAAAAAACACAAAAAACCATAAATTCAGACACACAAACCCACGAAGACAGACATAGAGACATGGAATGAGACGCTCAGTCCCACAGGTATGGTGGGAGGGAGACAAAAAAAACACACACAGAAACACTAAGTCAGAAACACACACACAAAGACAGGCACAGAGTCATGCAAACAGACGCTCATTCACACAGGCTCGATGGAAAAAAAGAACAAACACAGAAAAAAACACAAAATTAGACTCACGAACAAACAAAGACAGACACAGAGACACACAAAACCACAGCTTGACCACTGCTTTCGTTTCTATGTGAGTCATAACTGTACATTTTTTACTATAAGGAGAGTTACGAGGAATAAAGAACGTTTTCTCACTAGTAAATGAAACACGGAAGCGAAGAAAAACGAGGCAGTTCTTTGCATTTGGTTCAAGATGGATGATCAATTTTTAAATTCCTACTACACAGAGGGAAACCACGAACAAAGAACGTTTTCTCCCTAACAAATGAAACACACAAACGATGAAAAAAGCGACAGTTTTTTGCATTCGGCTCAAGATAGTCATAAATCTTAAAATTCCTACTACAAGGAGGTCAACCAAGAACAAAGGAGGAAAAAACACACAAACAGACAGATTCATATACACAAACAAAAAAAGACAGATACAGAGACATGTAAACAGACGTCCACTCATACAAACACGATGAGAGAGAGACAAAAAACACAAGCAAATTCACAGTCATAAGCACAAACGCACAAAGACAGGCACAGAGACATGCAAACAGAGGCTAGGTCATACAGGCAAAGTGGGAGAGAGACAAAAAGCACACACCTAAAAATACAAAGTCAGACGCATAAATTAGAAAAGGCAGGTACAGAGACATCCACGCTCAGTCACACTGGCACGATGGAAGAGAGTAAATAAACACAGAAAAACAGAAAGTCAGACACACAACCACGCAAGGGCAGATTTAGAGACATAAAAACATAGGCTCAGTCATACAGGCACGGGGCGGGGAAACACGCACAAAAACACAAAATCAGACACTCAAACACCTAAAGACTGGCACAGAGGCATTCAAACAGACCCTCAGTCACAGAGGCACGGTGGGAGAAAGAAAAACCACACACAAAAACACGAAGTCGGGCACACAAAAAACCACATAGACAGGCACAGAGACATCCAAACAGACGCTTAGTCACACATACACGGTGGGAGAGAGACAGAATACACGCACAAAAACACAAAACCATACACACAAACAATCAAGGACTGGCAGAGACATGCAAAAAGACGCTCAGTCACACAAGCCCGGTGGGAAAGAGACAAAAACACGTACGGAAACAAAAAGTCAGCCACACAAAGACAGGCACAGTGACATGCAAACAGACGCTCAGTCACAAAAACACGGTGGGAGATCGACAAAAACACAAAGTCAGACACACAAACACACAAAGATTGACACAGAGACATACAAAAAGACGCTCAGTGACACAGGTACGGTGGAAGAGAGACAAAAAACAAACAAAAACACAAAATCAGACACACAAAAACACTAAGACAGACACAAAGACATACAAAAAGAAGCTCAGTGACGCAGGTACGGCGGGAGAGTAACAACTAATACACACAAAAACACTAAATCAGACACAAAACCACAAAAAGACAGAGACAGAGTAATGCAAGCAGACACTCAACCACACAGACACGGTAGGAGAGAGAGAAAAAACACACACAAAAGCACAAAGTCAGACAATAAAACAAACAAACACAGGCACACAGACATGCAAACAGACACTCAATTGGACAGGAAAGATGGGAGAGATACAAAAAAAACACACAAAATAAAAAATCATGCACACAGACCCACAAAGACAGAGAAAGAGACATACAAACAGATGCAAAGTCACACAGGCACGGTTGGAGAGAAACAAAAAAGACATAAAAACTCGAAGTGACATACAAACACACAAAGACGACAACATACACATGGAAATAGACGCTCAGTCAGACCGGCGCGGTGGGAGAAAGAAAAAACAACACGAAACACACAAACTTAGACCTATAAACACACAAAGACAGCGTCAGACGCATGGAAACAAGCCCTCAGTCACACGGGCACGGTGGGAGAGAGAAAAACACAAAGATAGATATACAAAGAAGGGCAGAGAGGCATAAGAACCGACGCTCAGTCACACAGGCATGGTAGGAGTGAGACAGGAAACAGACACAAAAACACAATGTCAGACATAGAAATACACAAAGACGAGCAAAAAACATGCCAACAGACGCTCACTCACACAGACAATGTGGGAGAGAGACAAAAAAAAACACACTAAAGCCCAAATTCAGACACATATACAAACAAACACAGATACAGAGACGTACAAACAGACGTTCATTCACACAGGTACGGTGGGAAAGAGACAAAAACACGTGCAAAACCACAAAGTCAGACACACAAAACACACAAAGACAGGCACAGAGTCATGCAAATAGACGCTCAATCTTACAGGCACGCTAGGAGGGAGACAAAAAACACACACAAAAACAAAAAGTCTGACGCACAAACAAACTACGACGGGCACAGAGCCATGCATACAGACGCTCACTGTCATAGATACGGTGGAAGAGAAAAAAAACACACACAAAAATACGAAGTCGCTCTTTTTGTGTGCCTGTCTTTGTGTCTTTGTGTGTCCGACTTTCAGTTTTTGTATGTTTTTGTCTCTCTCCCGCCATGGTTGCGTGACTAAGTATTTATTTGCATGTCTCTGTGTCTGTCTTTGTGTGTTTGTGTGTCTAACATCTTGTTTTTTGCTTTCTGGTGTCTCTTATCGTGTTTGTGTGATTGAAGGTCTGTTTGTATGTCTCTGTGCCTACCTTGGTGTATTTGTGTGTCTTAATTGTTGTTTTGTTTGTGTTTTTCGTCTCTCTCCCATGGTGTTTGTGTGATTGAGCCTCTGTTTGCATGTCTATGTGCCTGTCTTTGTTTTTTTTTATGCACCTGACTTAGCGTTTTTTTTGCGTTTTCGTCTCCCTTCCACCTTATATGCGTGAGTTAGTGCCTGTTTCTATGCTTCTGTGCCTGTTTTTGTGTATTTTTGTGCCTGACTTTGTTTTTTTGTTAGTATTGTCTCTCCCCAAACGTGCCTGTGTGACAGAACGTGTGTTTGCGTGTCTATTGATTTTTCCTCGTGAAACTTGTTGTATATTGATTTTTTTTTTCTTTTGTGAAACTTAATTTATCTTGATACAAATGGTAGGTTAGGTCGGTTAGGTTAAATTACCTAGTAGCATGTAAGAAAAGGTGTATAAGTTTTATGAAGAGAAAAATGAACATGCAACAGGTTTTGTGAGGAAGAAACTAAAACACAACAAGTTCCTTGAAGACATAAATCAAGATACATTAAGTTTCTTGAAGAAATAATCCACATGCAACAAGTTTCATGAACAAAAATCAGCTTGAATTGTGTTTCACGAAGAAAAATTAACATGCAACAAGTTTTTCGATACATGCAAACAGACGTTCAGTCAAACAGGCACGGAGGGAAAGAGACAAAAAACACACGCAAACACAAAGTCAGACACACAAACACTCAAAGACAGGCACAGAGTCATGCAAATAGACGCTCAATCTTACAGGCACACTGGGAGGGAGACATAAAACACACAAAAACAAAAAGTCAGACGCACAAACAAACTACGAAGGGCACAGAGCCATGCATACTGACACTCACTGTCACAGACACGGTGGAAGAGAGAAAACACACATACAAAAATACGAAGGCGCTCTTTTTGTGTGCCTGTGTTTGTGTCTTTGTGTGTCTGACTTTAAGTTTTTGTGGGTTTTTGTCTCTCTCCCTCCATGGCTGTTGGACTAAGTATTTATTTGCATGTCTCTGTGTCCGTCTTTGTATGTGTGTGTGTCTAACGTCTTGTTTTTGTGCTTTTTTGTGTCTCCTATCGTGTTTGTGTGATTGAAGGTCTGTTTGCATATCTCTGTGCCTACCTTGGTGTATTTGTGTTTCTCAATTGGTGTTTTGTTTGTGTTTTTCGTCTATCTCCCATGGTGTTTGTGCGATTGAGCCTCTGTTTGCATGTCTGTGTGCCTGTCTTTGTTTGTTTATGCGTCTGACTTAGCGTTGCTTTTGTGTTTTCGTCTCCCTTTCACCTTTTCTGCGTGAGTTAGTGTCTTTTTCCATGCTTCTGTGCCTGTTTTTATGTATTTTTGTGCCTGACTTTGTTTTTTTGTTAGTATTTTACGCCTTTCCCCAAACGTCCCTGTGTGACAGAGCGTGTGTTTGCGTGTCTATTGATTTTTTCATCGTTAAACTTGTTGTATATTGATTTTTTTTTCTTTTGTGAAACTTAATTTATCTTGATACAAACAGTAGTTTAGGTCGGTTAGGTTAAATTACCTAGTAGCATGTAAGGAAAGGTGTACAAGTTTCATGAAGAGAAAAATGAACATGAAACAGGTTTTGTGAGGAAGAAACTAAAACACAACAAGTTCCATGAAGACATAAATCAAGATACATTAAGTTTCCTGAAGAAACAATCCACAAGCAACAAGTTTCATGAACATAAATCAGCATGAATTGTGTTTCACGAAGAAAAATTAACATGCAACAAGTTTCATGATACATGCAAACAAACGTTCAGTCACACAGGCACGGAGGGAAAGAGACAAAAACACACACGCAAACACAAAGTCAGACACAGAAACACACAAAGACAGGCACAGAGACAAGCAAACAGACACTCAGTCACACAAGCGCGTGGGAGTGAGACAAAATACACAAAAACCCAAAGTCCGACAAGCAAGCACACAAAGACAGGCACAGAGACATGCAAACATACGCTCTGTCACACAGGATCATTTGGGGAGGGACTTAAATTTCTAACAAATCCACAAATTCAGACACAAAAATACACAAAAAAAGGCACAGAAGCATGGAAACAGACACTACCTCACACAGACAAGGTGGAAGGAAGACAAAAACACAAAAAAGTTCAAAGTCAGACACATAAACAAACAAAAGACAGACACAGAGACAAGCAAACAGAGGCTCAATCACACAAACACCATGGGAGAGAGACGAAAAACACAAGCAAAAAGACAAATTCAGACACACAAATACACGAATACAGACACAGAGATTTAGAAATAGACGCTCAATCACACAAACACAATAGGAGAGAAAAAAACACAAAAACAAGACCTTAGACACACAAAGACACAAAGACAGACACAGAGACATGCAAATAAATGATTCGTCACACAGGCATGTCGGAAGAGAGACAAAAACATAAAGTCGGACACACAAGCACACAAAGACAGGCACTTTTTGTTTTGATGTGTTTTTTATGTCTCCTTCCCAGCGTGCCTTTGTGATCGAGCGTCTGTTAGCATGACTCTGTGCCTGTCTATGTGTGTTTGTGTGTCTGACTTTGTGTTTTTTCTCTCTCTCCCTCCGTGTCTGTGTGAGTGAGCGTCTTTATGCATGTATCGTGATACTTTTTGCATGTTATGTTTTCTTCGTGAAACATAATTCATGCTAATTTTTGTTCGTGAAACTTTTTGCATGTGGATTATTTCTTCAAGAAACTTAATTTATCTTGATTTATGTCTTCAAGGAACTTTTTGTATTTTAGTTTCTTCTTCACAAAACCTTTTGCATGTTCATTTTTCTCTTCATGAAATTTGTACGCCTTTCTTACATGGTATTAGGTAATTTGACCTAACTGACATAATCTACCGTTTGTATCAAGATAAATTAAGTTTCACGAAAGAAAAAATCAATATACAATGACCTTCGTGAAGAAAAAAATAAAATAGGACAAGGTTTGACCCAGAAAAATTAACGTTTAACAAGTTTCAGGTAGAAAAAAATTATCATATAAAAGTTTCAGGAAAAAATACAAAAAATCAACATACTATCAGTTTCGCCAAGAAAAAAAAAACACAACAAGTATCACGAAGAAATAACATATGAGTTTCATTTATAAGAATTCAAGATGCAAGATGTTTCACGAAGAAAAATAAACTTAAAATAAGTTTCAAGAGGAGTAAATCAACATACAAGAAGTTTCACGAAAAAAATTCACATAAGACATGTTTCGTGAATAAAAAATAATCAGCACATAAGTTTCTAAATCCTCCTATAAAATATCAGTATAGAACAAGTTTCACGACTAAAAAGCCGACACGTAACAAGTTTAACGAAGAAAAAATAGACAAATTACAAGTTTCATAAAGAAAAAGAAAAACACAACAAGTTCTGCAATGAAAAAATCAAGATAAAAGATGTTTCACGAAGATAATTCAAAATACAACGAGTTTGACAAAGAAAAACCTGAAAAATACAAGAGTTTTTCCGAATATTAAAATTAACATACAACAAGTTTCACGAAGAAAAAATCAGCCTACAACAAGTTTCACGTAGAAAAAATCAACATACATTATGTTTCACGAACAAGAAAATAATCAGCCTGCAATAAGTTTTACGAACAAGAAAACAACACATACATGTTTCACGAAGAAAATATCGAGAAAAATTAAATTTCACGAAAGAGAAATCAACATACAACTACTTCCACGAAGAAAAACTAAAATTCAACATGTTTCGCGAAGAAAAAATAAATATACACCAAGTTTCACAAAGAAATAATCAACATATCAAGTTTCACAAACAAGAAAAATCAACATACAACTAGTTTAATGATGAGAAAATAGTAAAGTACAACAAATTTCACGAAAAAAACATCAACATGCAAATGTTTCACTAAGAAAAAAACAACATAAAGCAAGTTACATGAAGATAAAATAAAAAAACCCACAAGACATGAGTTTCATATTAAATATAAAAATACATGTTTCGCGAAAAAAACAAAACCAACATACAACAAGTTTCACAAAAATAATTGAAAATATAACAAGTTTCACAAAGAAAAAATCCATATGTAACATATTTCACGAAGAATACATCAACATACAATATGCTTCGTGAAGAGAAAAATCAACATACAGCAAATTTCACAAACAAAAAATCAGCGTGCAACAAGTTCCATGGACAAATCCGGTTTCACGAGTGGAAAAATCAACATACAAGTTTTACGAAGTGAAAAATCAACATGCAACAAGTTGCTTGAAGAAAGTTGCTTGGACTAACCCACATGCAACTAGTTTCACGAATCAAAAATTCAATATGCAATATGTTTCACGAAGAACAATATACACACAACAAGCTTCACAAAAGATTTATTGCTTTTTACGAAGACAAAAAAAAACCTAACATAGATTATGCTACACGAACAAAAACTCAGCATGCAACAAGTTTCACGGGCAAAAAAATAACACGCAACATGCTTCACGACGAAAAAATCAAGATACGCTACGTTTCACGAAGAAAAACAACAACGTACAACAAGTATCACGAGCAAAGAATCAATATACAACCAGCTTCACGAAGTAAAAGAAACTAAACATGCAGCAAGTCTCACGAAGAAAAAAATCAACGTACAATAATTTTCATAATGATAAAACCAATATTTCACTAATTATTTTTCCCAATACTTTTAGGATTATAGAAAACTCGCGCATTACTGAAAATACAAAAGTCAAGTATAAAAAAACAGGAATATTGATTTGGGAATCAAAAGTGAATATGTAGCCAGACAACAATAAACAACTCTATAAGGCTTTTCATAGTCTTACACCAGTTATAATATCAGTAACTTTCAGTATACAATTAAAATTATCTTAAAAACAAGAGGGTAAAATTAAATATTCTTTAAATAACCGCAAAGTAGTTGAACAGCATAGAAAAATATTGGATTGATTTATCAGGTAGGATTTTGGTCTCGCCAGCTATAATACCAATAGAGAGTAAAATACAATCTTAAATTGTAAAAATATTTTTTAATGTCAAACAGTTCGGGGCAACGAACTGTAGTAAGGAGCGACCCGGCTCAATAGTAAACGAAACTATAAAAAACGGAATTTTGATACTAAGAGATATATTAAAAGAATTGGATTTTTATGCTGATTTTAAATATATAAGTTTAATCAAATTTAGTCTTACTCATCAAAAGTTTCAAGCCTGAAAAAATTTGCCTTATTTTGGAAAATAGGGGGAAATACCCCCTAAACGTCATAGAATCTTAAAATCATACCATCGCATTCAGCGTATCAAAGAGCCATACAGTCGAAGTTTCAAACTCCTATCTTCATAAATGTGGAACTTCGTATTTTTTTTTGCCAGAAGACCGATCACGGGTGCGCGTTTATTTGTTTTTTTTGTTTTTTCCCAGTGGTCATCGTATCGACCAAGTGGTCCTAGAATGTCGCAAGTGGGCTCATTCTAACGGAAATTAAAAGTTCTGGTGGCTTTTTTAAGTGACCCCAAAAATTGGAGGGCACCTGGGCCCCCTCCCACGCTCATGTTTTTTCCCAAAGTCAACGGATCAAAGTTTTGATATAGCCATTTTGTTCAGCATAGTCGAAAAACATAAAAACTATGTCTTTGGGGATGACTTACTCCCCCAAAGTCCCTGGGGGAGGAGCTGCAAGTTACAAACTTTGACCAGTGTTTACATACAGTAGCCAACTGGTTATTGGGATGTGTACAGATGTTTTCAGGGTGATTTTTTTTTTTGGGGGGGGGGGGTTGAGGGAAGGGGGTTACATGGGATTATTCTTCCTCGGAGGATTTTGTCACGGGGGAAGAGAAATTCAATGAAGGGGGCGCAGGATTTCCTAGCATTATTATAAAAAAAAACAATGAAAAAATAAATATGAAAAATTTTTTTCAACTGAAACTAAGGAGCAGCATTAAAACTTAACACGAACAGAGATTATTACGCATATGAGGGGTTCTTCTCCTCCTAAATACCTCGCTCTTTACGCTAAAATATTTTCAGTAATTTCGACTATCTTAAGGAATTGGGATAATATTTAAGCTTTAATGTAGAGAGCAAGATATTCACGAGGAGACAAACCACTCATATACATAATAAAAGTATAAGAATATAGAACTTCGTTACGTGAGTTAATTCTTAAGTTTCGTATATTTTTTACTAATGAAAACGTTCGTTAAAAATTCAAGTTCTAGTTGCCTTTTTAAGTAACCAAAAATTGGAGGGCAATTAGGCTTCCTCCCCCACCCCTTTTTTTCAAAATCGTCTGATCAAAACTAAGAGAAAGCCATTTAGCCAAAAAAAAAAGAATTAATCTGCAAATTTCATTTTAATAATTTATACGCGGAGAGCCGAAATCAAACATGCATTAACTCAAAAACGTTCAGAAATTAAATAAAAAAAACTAGTTTTTTTAACCGAAAGTAAAGAGCGACATTAAAACTTAAAACGAACAGAAATTACTCCGTGTATGAAAGGGGCTGTTACCTTCTCAAAGATAAAAAATGATGAAAAATAAAATTACGTTAAAGTTTTTACTGTTTAATAAAGTAGAATTGAGAGATAGAGTCAAACTTTAGCGTAAAGAGTGGCGCGTTGAGAAGGGATTTCATACACAGAGTAACTTATTGTTTGTTTTAAGTTTTAATGTCGCTCCTTACTTTCAGTTAAAATTTTTTTTAAATTTAATTACCTGAAAAGAAGATAAAGTAAATCAAGAAGAAAAGAAGATCAATCTGAACTCTGGAAATCCGGCTATTTCTCTCTGTACAACAGTGAATTTCAAACTATGATAAAATTCTAAAGATAGTCTATAGTCCTAATCCTATCCAGATGGCTTTGCTTTGAAATTGTCTACAAACTAATCATAACTTGTCCTTTTCAGAACCAAAACGAGGGCCAGTCATTGAACTGAGCCATTATGCAGAAGTGATACCAAATTAAACGAAAATAAAAATAATAAAGCAACAACCATAAAACGGATTGTTGCTTTATCTTAAAAGGGATTGATCCTAAAAGGGATTGATAATATTTTTATTCAGTAAAAAGTGTTCTTAATTGGTTTGTTTTTACTGTACCAAAAGTCCTATGTTATTTTGTGTTTTCAGTAAAGCTCTTGTTTTCTATAATCCTAAAGTATAGGGAAACATATTTAGGTGGGTTGCTTTATTTGTGCTAGTTTTATTGATTTATAGTAGATAGGTTGTGAAGAATTAATTTTTGTCCGTTTTAAGTTTCAAGTTCGCTCTTTACTTCCCTCGAAAAAACTTTGTTCTTTTAAATTAATCTTTGTTCGTTTTTGATTAGAATTTAATGTAGAAACAACGATGCCATGATCTTTTTTATTTATACAGAATAATGTACGTTCGTTTTAATTTTTAATGTTACTCCTTAGTTTTAGTTTAAAACTTATGTTCAATATTATTTCTAAGTATCACCGATCGAGGGGAGATAAGACACCTCTTGAAAACACTGCAGACAACCTTGACAGTTACAAAAAACGTTCAAAAGTTACGGTTACGAAAAAACGTCTGTAACATAAAGTTCATTATCCTACTTCACAAAACAATATATGTTTTTTAGGAACGTTTATTTTTCGATGAGCAAAAAGCAGTTTTTACTTGGCTGACTTCACCTGAAAAAGTCATAATGAAGACAATGCTTTATATTTTAACTTTACAAAATAAAAATAACCCATATGGTGGTACCTCTTTCTTCATCATTCTTTTGTGTGTCTGCACATAATTATTGAAGATACAACTAAAAAAAAAACTCTTACCTCTAGGTATTATTTTTATTGTTTTGTTACTTAGCATTGGTGCCCCTAAGGGGGCAGAACTCCCCCTTGGCTGGATGACGCTACTTTATATTTTTATATTTTTGTTTTTAGCTTTCTATTATACCGCACTAGAAGTGCCGATTAGACCAGTTAAGCCCCCCCCCCTGCCATAAAGCTCAGCTAATGGGCACCCATGTTATTTAGAAATTATCTTTAAACCGTACTATTCTCGGTAGATATAAATTATAGGATAGCTAAATGAACAAACAAGTTACAAACAAACAATATTAGATAGGGCTATTATAGAATAGAAGATTACTTCCTTGAAGCATTATTAATAGACTTCCGTTTATGCCTTGCGCATATGAGAGCAAACCCTGTAGCACAGTCGATTGAAGCTCTGATTGGCAGTGTGAGGTTCGAACTTCGATTTTAGCTGCCTCAAGGATGGGTGACAGACTTACCAGCTGTTCCTGTAAGATAGACTCAACAAATGAAACGCCGGTTCGATGTCCCATGCATCATCAATGACTCTGGAGGACCTTCAGCTTTATCTTTTATCAGAGAGTCAATTCGCAATCTTTTAAAACATCTTTTAAAACGATAGGATATTTAGTTCTCTAAAGAAATGTGCATACTGTTCTCATGAGGGAACTTGCTGTTGTTACGGCACCTTTAGTCAATGATAAGCAGTTGCTGGTCACGATTCGATGAGCTTCGGTTCAAAAGCAGAGTTTTTTGGCACCCGTGTTTAAAAAAAAAACAGCCTTAAGCGAAACTGCGTTCCCTTTCGATCATTCACATGACTAAGAACTGTTAAAAGTTTCAACCGGGATTTTCATCGGTCATTCACTCCTGAGAGGAAAAGTTAATCTGCTGTCAAAATTCATACCCGAGGCACATCCCAGAATCAGGACAGTTTTTTTACGATTAGCTCATTTAGTAATGAGACCACAATTCTTCCTTTCACTATTTTTGCCTTTTTGCGTAGAAGTGAAGGTTTAGAATATTTGAACGTATATTTGTGTTTGTTTCTTTTAATCATGTAGTGAGATGGTACATGGCTGGTTGAAGACAATGCGTTTCGGTCATCACTGTCACTCTGACTGGCTCTGTTGCATCAAACCAAAGGCTATGTGTGTGGACGTTGGTTTATAATTAATTTTTTTTTAAACTAAGTTGTTCTAATGGAGGTAAAAAGCGAAGCTGATGATTAGAATGAGCACAAATTATTTCTTCGTCGACAATGCAAGATGTATGCAAAAAACCAGCTCGAACAAACTAACGCATAATATTTTTATATGTGGGGTTCTAAAACTGACGCTTTACTGAAGAATAAAACAAACTGATCTAAAAAAAAGGATTTTGCCTTAGAGACAGCAAATTCTATGAATAGCCCACACAAAACAAAAGAAATGTTTAAGCCTCTTGATAGTCTTTCAGCGACCATGATATCGATAACTTAAGCACAATTTTAATCCTCTGACAAACTCTAGCAAGCTCAGTTTCCAATAAGACGCTAGTTTTTAAAATTCTACGGGTATAGGGAAGTTAGTTTATTTGAGCCAATTTTGCTGGCATATCTTACGTAATCAGCAAAGCAATAAATTTTGTTCGTTTTAAGTGTCAAATTCCATCTTCACTTCTGTAAGGTAAACTTAGACTTTTCAAATAAATTTTTGCTCATTTAAAAAAAATATTAAACAAGTCGTGGTAACAAACTCCAATCAAGGATAACAATAGATACATAGAAAAATAACTTTTTATGCTTATTCCAAATACATAAAATCCGTTATGTTTAATTTTGCCATTCGAAAGTTACAAGCTTAACAAAATTTGTCTGGTTATGAAAGAATGGAGGAAGCACCCCTAAAAAGTCAAGCGATATTACTGGAAATTAGCCTTCAGTTTCAGCGTATTAGAGAAGATACAAGCTACTATCTACAAGATCGTGGAATTTTGTAATTTTTGCCAGAAAGTGCTTTTCCTTTCCCTCCAGGGTTGATCATATCCAGCGAATGCTTCTACAAGGTCTGAAGGGGCTCATTTCAACTAAAATCAAAAGTTGTAGTGCCATTCTTATTGGTCAAAAGGATTGGAGGGCAACTAGCCCCTCCTCCAAATACATTTTATAAAGTTTTTTATACCTTGGGTGACGTAAATTTCTATAGTCCCTGGAAACACGCTGTAAGTTATGCAATTTTTTCATTGTTGACATGCAGTTTTTCTTATTTGGAAATTCGCAGAAAATTTTGGGGGGTAATTTCCTGCGGGGAAAGGGAATTTCCCACGGGAAAATGTTCCGTAGGGATAGAAGTTTCCGAAGGGAATTTTTCTAGAATTTTTTAAAATTTAATCATGGTTGTAGATGTAGCTGCAACCTGGTAAAAAACGAGCTAAAACTCATAGTAAGAAAAAGTTAGAAAACGCGTTTTGAAAAAAACTGCAAAGTGAAAAAGATAGCCATCTGACACAGAACAAGGAATAGTAACTGTTGTTTCGGTTAGTCTTAAAAATAAAAGTTAGTTCGAAAAGAAATTTATGGTGATTTCCAAAAAGAGCCTGAACCACCTTGAAAATGGTCTCAGATCATAATAAATAGGTCACCATTGGAATCAGCTTGGTAGAAAACCTGACATACGAAAACTACAGTCCTCCCCCTTTGTCCAAAAATCGCTTGTTTTATTCAAATCATCGTAGAGGAGATCAGAGACATTCCGCATAGACGTCATAAAAAAATCATGAGGCATTGTATACGTCTTCAGCGGCTATCCAAGAATCAAAATCAGAGTTTTGTCCTAGCCAACTCTTTAACATGTTTTTGTCTGATACATTCCATTGTTTTTAACTTTCTGTAATTCATCATCTTCCATGTCACGTAGACCATATGTCAAGTGTTTATTGTCTAAGGCAATGGAAACCTTAAAAAATTCAGTGGACCATAAGTAGTTCCTTTTTTCAAAAACATTAGTAGTTCGATTGATTCGAACTGTATCACTGACATTGAATTTCTTCTTTATAACTTCCCTCCCTTCATTGGAATTATTATTTAAGAAAAATGTCAAGTGTATTGCCATCTCCTCGATGAAGTCACATGGGCGTAGAGTTGGACTGGGACCAATGAGGACGTTGACTATAGATCAACATGATTTTATCCAAATCCTTAATATTGTATTAGAGAACGAACTGTTGCCTATAGTAAGTGAAACATTTTCTAGTAAAGAACAAATCACGACTCTAGCAAAGAACAGACTACAAATCTTGTAGTAAATTACCCAGGTTGTAGCGATAGCCTGCAACCTTGTAAGAGACGATTATAAAAGAACTAACTGTCGTCTATGGTAAATGAAAAAGTTTCTTGTGAAGAACAAGTCATGCTTCTATCAAAGAACAGACCATAAATCTAGTATCAAAGAAATCAAGAATTTAGTAATAAGCAAATGATAAATCTGGTAAAGAACAAACCTCAAATCTAGGAAACACGAAACCGATAATATAGAATAGAACGTTACATTAAAGATCGGAATAGTGATATATTGGTATTGTTTAAGTTTTTATACCATATGACTGTGGCTGTTGGTAAGGTTATAGTAACAGAAGATCATCATAAAAGCAAACCATTGTATATATAACACTTTTTGAGGATAGTTAGCAGTTCTTTGAGGTTCGTCTCTTACTATTCCAAAGAAGGGAAAGCCGTAGTTTTTTTTTCTGTTTTTAGTCAGGTTTATATCAAGGCAAGGTCTTAAAAGTAAATTTGTGGTCACATTTATGTGAAAATGTGGAAAAATGAAAAAAATTGATTCATGAAGAAGTTTAGTTTAAAAGGCTAGAGCAAAAAACCAGTTTATTGGCTTGAAAAATAAAGAAATTTGCTAGATCCGGGTTGCAGCGGTAGATAGCAACCTAGTAAGAGGCGATCACGTCCCTTAATAAAAACTATATTAACCCATAACCCCTAAAATAGAGTCAGATCAAAACAAGAAATATACTATTAGAATCACCTTGTCTGAATCCCCTATATAGGAAAATCAACGTCTTTTTCTTTCTGTTCGGATAGCTTGGCACTGGAGCATGTTAGAGAGCTGTTTAATGGCTCTGTTTAAAGCCTAGTGGAAGTCTAAACATTTTACTCCCTAGTCAATTCTTTTTCAGAGGCGGCAACTCGGTCAAAGACGAAGTTACCAGCTTTCTTGGTCGCTTCAACTAAACAAATATGAGAAGGTTGGACTTAAGAGGTTTCTCACTCAAAATTACGATTAATGTATTGTTATTCTTTGTAATTTGGCAAGTAAATAGGAAGATTTATTTGCAAAAGAACTATTATTCGAGGAGAAAATTAGAGAAATTATTATTCGAGGAGAAATATTTTTGGGGGAGGGGGAGGGGGGTTCAACTCTTAGGTAAGAAATACCAGGAAAACACGGGAAAATTAAAGATTTCGCTGGGAAAATTAAGCATTTCGTAATATTTGGAGGAAGGGGTGAATCCTTACCCTATGGGCGTGCCTGTGGTCTGGTCATCATTATTTGCCAGGGTGAGGTATAAACTTGTCGAAATTACAAATAAGAAATACATGTTTTCGAGTTTTTACTTCATGCAGACCTATTTACACAAATAAAATTTAAATCATTGCTTGTAACGAAGTGACCAATTTACTTTATTCTATTTATCTATACGGGTCCATAAAAATGTTCTAAGGGTTGAGTGCTGCTTGTGCATTTGTATATTTGAATTTGAATTCGGCTAAGACAGCAATCACACATGACAACTACCTAAACCTAGCATAATTGGATTCATATAAACGGTTCTCGTATCTCTATACTTCTTGGCAACCCTCCGTTGACAATAACAGCGCCTCAAAATAAAATTTTTGTAGATTTTGCAGCATTTTGTTAAACCAGAATTCTTGGTCAAGACAAATCTTTTCATGATATAATTCTCTTTCCCCTAAAAATATTACAAAGTATACAAAATCAACATCACAAAATTCCAATTGCATTTTGAATTTGGTAATAATAGTTATATGTTCTTTTCAGCTTTATTTCCCCATTAACTTTATTTTCAAGACAGGTATTTTTTAGCGCTATCCACTCTTCCATTGTGAGCCCTTTCGCAGTCAAAGGGCAATTTATCTCCAAAAGAACTCTCACGCGACGGAAAAGTTACTATTCGGTTGGGACTGTCCCCTAAAAAGCCATATTCTTTGTGAATCAAAAGCCCAGCAGAGTTCACAATGCAACTCGTTTTCTTTGCAAATGCTGCAATAGCTACAAGCTCATACATATGACCATGCTCCAATGTCTGGTTGCTTTTGGGATACAGCAGCTGCCAAACTAATGAACCTACAGTCTTCACCCCCCTCTAACTAACGGCACCAGCTACGGAAGTAGCAATTCTGTTTAAATTTTTCTGTATTCTATCCAGTTATTATCGATAAAATTTCTCTGAAGCCTAGTGGCTTTTTTGATACTGAGGATTTCCGTTGCAGTACATTGGAGACCGGTAAAAAAAATCTGTTTTTGCAATTTCGAGTGCATCACAATCATGATCGCTTGCGTTCGAGCCATAGTTTTCGTCTGTTCTGGTTGGCTCCCTGGTTCCTTTCGAAGGGAGTTTTGTGGAAGTATTAGTGAAAAGGCGGTTTCTAGTCAATAGTTTTTTTTTAAGTCGAGCAGCAGTGATGGCCCACTGCTGTGCACCTGTGAGGTAACGACTGAGTGACCTTTCGTAAATCGGATTCCTGATGCTTTAATACGCTCCCACGCTAATTTTTTCCCAAAGTCGTCGCATCAAAATTCTGAGATAGCCATTTTATTCAGCATAGTCGGAAAACTTTATAACTATGTCTTTGGGGACGACTTACTCCCCACAGTCCCCGTGGAAGGGGCTGCAAGTTACAAATTTTGACAAGTGTTTGCATATAGTAATGGTTATTGGGAAGTGTACATACGTTTTCAGGGGGATTTTTCGGATGGGAGGAGGGGTTGAGAAGAGGGGTTATGTGGGGGAAACTTTCCACGGAGGGATTTGTCATGGGGGAAGAAGATTTGAATGAAGGGGGCGCAGCATTTCTAACATTATTTAAAAAAAACAATGAAAAAATAAATATGAAAAAGTTTTTTTTTTCAACTGAAAGTAAGGAGTAGCATTAAAACTCAAAACGAACAGAAAATATTACGCATATAAGGGGTTCACCTCCTCTTAATACCTCACTCTTTACGCTAAAGCATCTTTAGTAATTTCAACTATTTATTCTACGGCCTTTGTGATTCAGGGGACAAAATTTAAGCTTTAGTGTAAAGAATGAGGTATTGACGAGTGGGCGACCCCTCTCATATCTATATATATATAAATAAGTTGTCTGTGTGTGTGTGTGTGTGTGTGTCGAGTGACGTCATGTTTGTGTGTCGACTGACGTCATGTTTGTCGACTGACGTCATTATAAGGATTGAGCTGTATGCGTTATGAAGTTGTTTGTCGACTGACGTCATGTTTGTCAACTGATGAAATTACATACCGGGACACCGGGACACAGGGAATATAAATGACGACCGGGAACCTCAAAGAGAAATTACAGACTGGGACACCCGGACACAAATCACGACCGGGACACAGGGAATATAAATGACGACCGGGACACAGGGAAACAACTACAATGGGGACGCCGGGGGCACAGGCGGGCTATATAAATGACGACCAGGACACAGGGACACAAATGACGACCGGGACACAGGGAATATAAATGACGACCGGGACACTCAAAGAGAAATTACAAACTGGGACACCGGGACACAAATGACGACCGGGACACAGGGACACATCATTAGAATAATGAGGTATAGATCTGAATACGGATTGTTTTTCCCATGGACAATTATATGTTGCATGTTCAAGAGTCAGTAAACCTGACAATCTATTTATATGCACAGACAATGGGACAGCGAAGAATGTTGTATATTCGCATATTTTACGTAGTTAAAAACACACACACACATATATATATATATATATATATATATATATATATATATATATATATATATAATATATATTCACAGGTGGGACACAGGGACTTAGGGACACAACTACAATGGCGCGTAACTAATATGGCGCGTAACGACTTACGCGCGCGGGGGGGCTTGGGGGGCACGAAGCACCCCACCAACTAGGTGTATATATATATATATATACTAGCTGTTGGGGTGGCGCTTCGCGCCACCCCAACACCTAGTTGGTGGGTTAGGTAGTTAGGCTAGTTAGGTAGTTATATATATATATATATATATATATAATATATATATATATATATATATATATATATATACAAGCCCCCCCGCGCGCGTAAGTCGTTACGCGCCATAATAGTTACGCGCCATTGTAGTTGTGTCCCTATGTCCCACCTGTGAATATAGATATATATATATATATGGTTTTAACTACGTAAAACTTGCGAATATACAACATTCTTTGCTGTCCCATTGTCTTTGCATATAAATAGATTGTCAGGTTATCCCCCCTGTTTCCCCCCGGTGTCCCCGTTGTAGTTGTGTCCCTGTGTCCCGGTCGTCATTTATATTCCCTGTGTCCCGGGTCCCGGTCATCATTTGTATCCCGGTGTCCCGGTCTGTATATACATTCGTTTTTTAGTTTTGTTTTTCTCCTTTATTTTTTTCCTTTTTTTTTCTTTTTTAGCTTATTTAGATTTTTAGATTTTTTAGTTTTTTTTATTAGTTTTTAGTTGGTGGGGGCGCTTCGCGCCCCCCCCCCAAGCCCCCCCGCGCGCGTAAGTCGTTACGCGCCATAATAGTTACGCGCCATTGTAGTTGTGTCCCTATGTCCCACCTGTGAATATAGATATATATATATATATGGTTTTTAACTACGTAAAACTTGCGAATATACAACATTCTTTGCTGTCCCATTGTCTTTGCATATAAATAGATTGTCAGGTTATCCCCCTGTTTCCCCCGGTGTCCCCGTTGTAGTTGTGTCCCTGTGTCCCGGTCGTCATTTATATTCCCTGTGTCCCGGGTCCCGGTCATCATTTGTATCCCGGTGTCCCGGTCTGTATATACATTCGTTTTTTAGTTTTGTTTTTCTCCTTTATTTTTTTCCTTTTTTTTTTCTTTTTTAGCTTATTTAGATTTTTAGATTTTTTTATTTTTTTTTTATTAGTTTTTAGTTTTTATTTCTTTTTAGTTTTTTTTGTCCCGGTCGTCATTTATATCCCCCTGTTTTCCCCCGGTGTCCCCGTTGTAGTTGTGTCCCTGTGTCCCGGTCGTTATTTATTTTTTAGTTTTTTACCTTTTTTTAGTTTTTTTTAGTTTTTTAGCTTTTTTATTTTTTTTATTAGTTTTTAGTTTTTTTGTAGTTTTTGCCTTTTTTTTTAGTTTTTTTAGTTTTTTAGCTTTTTTATTAGTTTTTAGTTTTTTTTTGTAGTTTTTGCCTTTTTTTAGTTTTTTTAGTTTTTTAGCTTTTTTATTTTTTTTAATTAGTTTTTAGTTTTTTTTTGTAGTTTTTGCCTTTTTTTAGTTTTTTCAGTTTTGACGTCACCTGATCCAGTTTTTTCAGGTGACGTCACCTGATCCACGATCCACAGATCCACAGACAACTTATTTTTATATATATAGATAGTTTTTTTTTTTTACTTATGTCCTGGTCGTCATTTATACTCCCTGTGTCCCGGTGCTTTTGTTGATTGCTAATCGAACATTCCTTTTGTCCTGGTCGCTTTCTCTTTGAGTGTCGTCATTTATTAGTTTTTTTCCTTTTTTTTTTTAGGTTTTTTATTGGTTTTTACCTTTATTTTAGCTTATTTTTCAGTTTTTTCCTTTTTTTTTAGTTTTTTTTTATTTTTTATTTTTTTTAGTTTTTACCTTTTTTTAGTTTTTTTAGTTTTTTTAGTTTTTTAGCTTTTTTACTTTTTTTTATTAGTTTTTAGTTTTTTTTTTTGTAGTTTTTGCCTTTTTTTAGTTTTTTCAGTTTTTTTTTTAGTTTTTTATTGGTTTTTTACCTTTATAGTTTTTTTAGTTTTTTAGCTTTTTTATTTTTTTTATTAGTTTTTAGTTTTTTTTTGTAGTTTTTGCCTTTTTTTAGTTTTTTCAGTTTTGACGTCACCTAATCCAGTTTTTTTCAGGTGACGTCACCTGACACATCCATCCACACATCCACAGACAGACAACTTATTTTTATATAGATAGATATATATATATATATATATATATATATATATATATATATATATATATATATATATATATATGGTTTTAACTACGTAAAACTTGCGAATATACAACATTCTTTGCTGTCCCATTGTCTTTGCATATAAATAGATTGTCAGGTTTACCGACTCTTGAACATGCAACATATAATGGTCCATGGGAAAACAATCTGTATTCAGATCTATACCTCATGATTCTAATGATTGCCCTTGAGCTTTGTTGATGGTGATTGCTAATCGACACCATTCCCTGTCCCGGTGTCCCGGTCGTCATTTACATCCCCCTGTTTCCCCCGGTGTCCCCGTTGTAGTTGTGTCCCTGTGTCCCGGTCGTCATTTATTATTCCGTGTCCCGGTCGTCATTTGTATCCCGGTGTCCCGGTCTGTATATACATTCGTTTTTTAGTTTTGTTTTTCTCCTTTATTTTTTTCCTTTTTTTTTCTTTTTTAGCTTATTTAGATTTTTAGATTTTTTAGTTTTTTTTATTAGTTTTTAGTTTTTTTTTTCTTTTTAGTTTTTTTTGTCCCGGTCGTTTTTTAGTTTTTTTAGTTTTTTAGCTTTTTTATTAGTTTTTAGTTTTTTTTGTAGTTTTTGCCTTTTTTTAGTTTTTTTAGTTTTTTAGCTTTTTTATTTTTTTTATTAGTTTTTAGTTTTTTTTTGTAGTTTTTGCTTTTTTTTAGTTTTTTTAGTTTTTTAGCTTTTAGTTTTTTAGTTTTTTAGTTTTTTAGCTTTTTTACTTTTTTTATTAGTTTTTAGTTTTTTTTTTGTAGTTTTTGCCTTTTTTTAGTTTTTTCAGTTTTTTTTTTTAGTTTTTTATTGGTTTTTACCTTTATTTTAGCTTATTTTTCAGTTTTTTCCTTTTTTCTAGTTTTTTTTAGTTTTTAGTTTTTTTAGTTTTTTACCTTTTTTTAGTTTTTTTAGTTTTTTTAGTTTTTTAGCTTTTTTATTTTTTTATTAGTTTTTAGTTTTTTTTTGTAGTTTTTGCCCTTTTTTTAGTTTTTTTAGTTTTTTAGCTTTTTTATTAGTTTTTAGTTTTTTTTGTAGTTTTTGCCTTTTTTTAGTTTTTTTAGTTTTTTAGCTTTTTTATTTTTTTTTATTAGTTTTTAGTTTTTTTGTAGTTTTTGCCTTTTTTTAGTTTTTTTCAGTTTTTAGTTTTTTCAGTTTTTTTTTAGTTTTTTATTGGTTTTTACCTTTATTTTAGCTTATTTTTCAGTTTTTTCCTTTTTTTTTAGTTTTTTTTAGTTTTTAGTTTTTTTAGTTTTTTACCTTTTTTTAGTTTTTTTAGTTTTTTTAGTTTTTTAGCTTTTTTATTTTTTTTATTAGTTTTTAGTTTTTTTTGTAGTTTTTGCCTTTTTTTAGTTTTTTTAGTTTTTTAGCTTTTTTATTAGTTTTTAGTTTTTTTTGTAGTTTTTGCCTTTTTTTAGTTTTTTTAGTTTTTTAGCTTTTTTATTTTTTTTATTAGTTTTTAGTTTTTTTTGTAGTTTTTGCCTTTTTTTAGTTTTTTTCAGTTTTGACGTCACCTGATCCAGTTTTTTCAGGTGACGTCACCTGACATATCCACAGACAGACAACTTATTTTTATATATTATATTTTTATATTTTTATATTTTATATATTAGAGTGGCGAAACCCTATATAGGCCAGTGTATTCTCCTGATGAGCCCTTATGTTGGGTGTTGCCTCTGAATTATTTGTCTATATTATTTTTTCTATGGTTTGGTAAATGACGACTTATACTTATTGACGACATGACTGCCTGTCCATGGATTATTCTTTATGGTTGATTGTGTGTGGCTATGCTGTTTGACCTATGTGATAGTATGGATGAGTAGGGTTAAGGCCTCATTCAAGTGCTGGTCTATATTAATCACTAATTTAGGAAACAGTCTTCCTTTTCTCCTTCTGTCTCCTTTTTTTTTTTTTTTTTTTTTTTTTTTTTTTTTTTTTTTTTTTTTTTTTTTTTTTTTTTTTTTTTTTTTTTTTTTTTTTTTTTTTTTTTTTTTTTTTTTTTTTTTTTTTTTTTGTGTTTGGTGCTGTAGCATTGGTGATTTCTCTTTTCATGATATATAGATATATATATATATATATATATATATATATATATATATATATATATATATATATATATATATATATATATATATATATATATATATATATATTCACAGGTGGGACACAGGGACTTAGGGACACAACCACAATGGCGCGTAACTAATATGGCGCGTAACGACTTACGCGCGCGGGGGGGCTTGGGGGGCACGAAGCACCCCACCAACTAGGTGTTGGAGTGGCGCAAAGCGCCACCCCAACACTAGTACGTAATAAAAACATACGAATAAAGAAGTTTATTATGTAAGCTAATTCGTAAGTTACGTATATCTTTTACTAATGAGAACGTTCGTAAATAACTGAAAGCTCTAGTTGCCTTTTTAAGTACCCAAAAAATTGGAGGGCAACTGGGCCTCCTTCCCCTCCTTTTCTATCATAATCATTCGATCAAAACTATGGGAAAGCCATTTAGTCATATAAATAAATAAATAAATTTCGCTTTAATTATTCATCTGCGGAGAGCCGAAATCAAAACATGGATTAACTAAAAAACGCTCAGAAATTAAATAAAAAAAACAAATTTTTTTAACTGAAAATAAGGAGTGACAGAAATTACCCCATATATGAAAAGGGCTGTTCCCTCTTCAACGCCTGCTCTTTTCGCTAAAGTTTATACTGTTTTAAAAAGTAGAGTTGAGAGAAAGAGTCTAACTTTAGCGCAAAGAGCAGGGCGTTGAAGAGGGAACAGCCCCTTTCATATACGGGGTAATTTCTGTTCGTTTTAAGTTTAAATGTCACTCCTTACTTTCAGTTAAACAAAACTTGTTTTTTTTATTTAATTTGCAAAAAGAAACAGTCTTAATAACTAAAAACTCGACTATTAAGAACCAATGCAAAAAAATAACTTTAGTCCCAACCCGAACCAGAGCAAGTGTCCCAACCACAAATCCACTACTACGTCTGGGGAAGGGTAGCCCCCCTAGATCTGCCACTATCCCACGTTTTATTTCAACAAAAATCCCTCTTCTTGCCCCAATAAGAGTTTCCCACTGAAAGATATAGAAGGACGTTCATCCCTCACATAGTTGAAATTTTAAATTAGTAACCTTCCCCTCTTCTCACTCC
>NC_088864.1:25527255-25596433 GCF_032884065.1 Artemia franciscana
TCTTAGAACCTGAAGAAGATTAATACTTTAATTTAATAGCAATAAAAAAGGGAAACTAATTTAAAACAAACTAATCTAAACTTAATTTGGGTTAAAAAGCCTAAATAACATATTAGATTGTGAAAGAAATGTTTTTCTAGCTGCCAAAGTATTTAACAGCACAGAGAAAACAACCTGTTTTTTGAACAGTGTCTTTTTTGTCATAACATCAAAAAGAACAAAAAGGAAGCCACAATGCTAACCATGGTTTACACATATACGCTACCAAAATATCAGTGGGGCTACTGCGCCCCCAAACCCTCAAATGTTTTATCTAATGTAAAAATATTATCTGACTACACTACATGTCAAGCCTAAATATTAAACTAGATAATGTTTTATTCCAAGGTCCTTGAACAAAATCTTACTAGTAGGATATGTGGCTATGCATACCATGGTCAAACCCACACCTTGGTATGAAGTGATTAAAGCCAAAAAAAATGCAGGGTAAAGGCATCAATGATTTGACAGTGCAATTTTGGAACCACTTACGAAATTGTCCTTCAAAACAGGATTACTCTACTTAGTCATGACTAGGAACACCATCTCTTGAAGTCTTCATTATATTTTGGCAATGCAAAACGTGGACACTATATCCAATACACCCAGATAAGTAAAGAATGCTCAATTCAATCAGTCTCTTGTTTTTGACACAAAATGAGCCCCCGGCAATTTTTTAGCTATGTAATATTCAAACTGTCATTACTAGGCTATTTTCCGACAAAAAAACGTTGGGGTCAGCATCAATGCATCAACATACATCTGATCTTCTCTAAAATATAGCCATATCGTCTTTTTCTCAATAAAATTCAGTTAAAATCGCAGCTGATATTATATTGACAAAACTATGTTCCAAGTGTTGAAAATTCTTGTCTGATGTAGTGGAATACCAGACTGACTAAAAATGTTCTTTCAGCCAAATCCAAATGTAAATATTAGTTTCTATTATGAAATTCAGTTCATTTGATATCTTGTAGTAACCTTGTTGAAATTTTCAACAGACAGCAATGGGCCCTGTTGACATATAGGTGATTCTATCAAAACTTTAATGAACATGTAAAACAGATGAGAAACAATTGGTGTCAAAATCCAAGAGCCCTCTAACGAAAACATGGTCATCAAATTTATGGGTGATTTCTCAACAACAAGAGGTTTGATGATAATTATTTGTGTTAATATTTCACATGAAAGAGGCTTTTTTTTATTGTAGTTTTACTTATTTGATGCTAGATTTTTCTATCATCTGAGGAACTGCTGCTTGACCTCATACTATGTTCATAATTTTAAGCATTTTACATGGTTGATCACAACACCCTAATTCATTTATCACTGAAAAAATTTGAAGTGTACCCTCTCTTAGTAAATTTTATACATGTTTTCATTACAATATATCACAAGCTGTAAAACACAAAATATTCCCTCTGAACCCCTCCCTAATTAGCATAAATTCTTATCCCACCCAAAATGCTTATGAAACATGTTAAACACCATGGTGTCACAAATGCCTAATAGTATTAAGTAGGACATTCATATTTCAAGAATTCTGGACTTTCAGACAAAGGACAGTCAACACTAAAAATTTTTTTTAAGTGGACTAAACTTGTAGATTAATTTTGAAATGGTCAAATGTTGACAACAATTTAACTGAGAACAACAAAGAAATCTTCGCTGGACCATTAAAGCTGAGAGAAAGTGGGCCATCCCAGATAGCGTTTATAAAGAGGCATATATCCCACTATGATATCACACATTATATTATAGAGACCTAGATCACACAATTACACTCTATATGATTATCGAATTTTGTCCTTATACCTGAGGCATTTTTTTCAGTTTTCGCTTCCATTATCTGAATAGTATTTATACATTTACACACTTAAAAAAGTTGAGGAGAAACAAAGAATAAAAAGAATAAGTGAAACAAATAAAAAAGAAAAAGAATAGGCATGTCAAATCCACAAGGATCTGCCCACAAGCATTCCCCAAGTATTTTGACACATGTCAAATTGGGTTCTGACTTGTGTCAAAAACAGGTAGCTTTTTCATTCTGTCGAATTTGTAGATGAAGATGCTCCAATTTGAGAAAATTAGAATTTTGAACCCTGCTCTGAAAAAAACTTAAAACTTCTAATCAAACAATTAGATTCATAGATATTTTTTTTACATACTGAAACCCTTTTCAAACCAAAATTGTTTAAATTAAGCCTTCTGGAGTAGAAAGTGATTCTTTTTTTTACAAAAACTGTCAGATCATTGGTACCTTTACCCTATATTCAACTAGGTAGATATGAAGTAAAATCTGGTTATAGCATAAATGCTCCAACAGGATAAACCAAGATTAGAGTATTGAAAGCTACTCTGATAACTGTAGTCAACCATGGTTCTGAAGTCTAGGTACTCAAAAACAAAGCAGAGGAGGATTTGCTAGATGTTTTCTCAAGAAATTGCCCACAGATTATTTTTGGTACATGTTAGACTGACTGTATTTCTAACAGTATAATGTAAAAAAGTATTATTCAATCATACCTTCAAGTGCTATAATGAGAGAAAGGCTGAGAAAAATAGCGGATTGCAAAATATTGTCATTGTCAACCAACTGAAAATCAGGTTGCCTACAAATGGGGTGGGAGGATGTTGCAAGGAAGGATTTAAGGAAAAGAGAGGGGCTTTGAATAGATTGGGATGAAGAAGAAGCACATAGATCTGTGAAGGCCTCAGGTGGCTTTGTACTGCAGTGAGTTACTAGTAGTGGTCATGAGACTTGGGGAATGCATAAAGGCTATTCTGAAAAAATTGTTGCCATTTCAACCATTCTTTTGCTAAATATACATATAATTTGGCATTTTTTAATTTAATAAAAGAGCTAGAATAGAGTACTTTAGCAACAATGAATAAACTCAAAATCCAAAGCCCAGAGCAACTATAAGCATGTCACATGGCCAGGACAGTCATGTATTGGGGGATGTCCACTCTCTAAATGTTTTTGGACACTCAGTAAAAACAATGAGTTGGTATAATTGTGTTGCAAAGTGTCACAATTTTCTAAGGCAGCCAAAATATTCTGATTGGTTAAATAAAGACTGCAAGAATACTGACATGTCATCTACAGAAATCTTTTTGGTTGATAAATGCAGCAGTAAACTAACTCCTCCTGTAAACTTACACATGGTGCCACAGTTTTATAGTTGGTTAAATAAAGAGCATCAAAATAGTGACACAACATATAATGAAATCTTAACCTCAGATGGTAAATACAGGGGTTTTGATGATATTTGCAGTGATTTTATGTATTGTATTCAAATTGGACTTTATGCTAATTATTGATTAGAAATAGTCAGTAAAAACCCTCTCTCCCCCCCCAACACACACATTTTCAGTGGTTGTGGTTGTAGCCTGTAGCTACTATGAGGGGGAATGGTAAGAAGGACAATGCCATTTTCTTTTGTTATGTTCACACCATTTAGTGAAATATATGACTCATGATTATCCAGGATCAGCAGCTTCTTTTGCTCAGGTGAGACACATGGATGCTTCACAGAATGCTGCAAGTAATCCCAGAACAAGTCTTGTGATATCCACCCAGACATGTTTGCCCCAGCAGCCAACCCATCAGAACTTCCATTTAGCATGTGGGCTTGCACTTTTTTCTTGGAAAGACAAAATAAGGTGGTAAGAAATTTCTACTTGAAGCAACTGTTCCAATCATTGTAATTAGAGTGCCTCTTTTGGCTGAAGTAACCTTGCCTACTATTTTTCTACCTTTCTCTGCAAAGACTTGAGGGGGCTTATGTGCTGTTGTCACACCTGTTTTGTCTACATTATAGATATCAGATGCAGTGAATTTGCTTTTTTCAAGAGTACAAATTTCCAAAAAACTGGTTTGCATTGTACAAGTTGAAGCTGGTTGCCTGACCAAGGCTGGTTGCCTCTGTTTTCCTCAGCAATAATGTTGGGCTTTGTGATCAAAAGTGATACATCCATTCTTTCCTAGTCTTTGCATTGTCAATTGATGCCTGAGGTACTTTTTTGTTGTTTGCCAAAACATATTGATAAGCAACTTTTCTTGCTCTAGGTCAGTCAGACCATAGCACATGTTTGAAGCCATAATCAAGTAAATCGCCAAAAGTAGCTTCTTCATTAGGAGAAAAAACAGCAACAAAGCAATGCTTTCTCAACAGGCAGGCCAAAAGCTTCTGATCCTTGCTCAAATTCTTGTAGTCACTATAATGTCATTGTAATGTTGCTTTGGGAATGCCAAACATAGCAGCAGCCTTCCAGACACTTTGGTCTTCACACACTTTATTAAGGGCTTGTCAAGTATGTTCTTCCAATTCAGCTCTCTGTTCTACAGCATCCTTTGTATGTGCTTCCATCTGACTCCTAGGGACCCTTGGCACTTTGGGACAATCATTGATCTTTCCCAGGAAAAAAATATTAGATTGAGAACTGAACCAGTTTTTATAAGCAGTTACTTGAAAAATGCTATAGTACATAGTGAGCCAGTGGCCCACTATGTACCAGTTCATACTGGCTCAGTATACAACAACCACCCTCTAGTCATCAAAACCAAATCTGATGAAATTGGTGCACTGAAAAAATAAATGATGGCAGTACTTACAATGTCTTATCAACAATGATTTGAACAAGCCAATAATCACTTTTCTAGGGTTAATCAGCACAGAGATACATGAAAAAGTATGGGCACAAAATATTTTTCTGGGGTGCAGCAAAAACTTTCAAGAGAGTTTGAAAACAAACAAAGATTGTAACATACCTTCAAAAGTTGATAAGGAAGCCAACCACCTTGTAAACTATATCATATGGCTGAGGGAACTTGTTTCCACTTAAATAGATGGCAGTTAAGTTCAATGGCCCACTATGTAACAATGCCTAGCATGGACTACTTACTAAACCAAATATAGATGAAAAATGACAACTAAAAAAGGTAAGAACCATCAAAATCAGCAAAATTTTTTCTATAGCCTAGGGTTATGCCTCTATCTTGGCATTAGCCAGAGAAGACACAGCTAAACTGAATGCAATCCTTGAAAATAGCCTAGCCACCTCTCAACTAGCTACAATAACAAAAAAGAGAGATAAGAAACTTCTTGAAAGTGTCCAGCAGTATACCACCACAATACCATAAAACCTGCAAACCCTCCCTTACCATGAGAGACTTACTGCATTAAAAATTCCAACCTACCTATACCTACAGTAGAAAAAGAGGTTATGTCATTATAGCATTTAAACACCTACAAGCCAATCCTACTTCAAGTCTAACCCTAACCAGAGAATCAAGTAAAACTCTTAGAAAAAAACTAGAAAACTGGTAAAATTCTAGTTTAGTGACTTCTTGCTATCTCAGAAAGGAGTTAGGTTAGGAAAATGAAACTTTCAGGGATGGGTCTACAGGCAAAAGTATGTCCCAGGAAGGTATTTTGAAGTACTTACCTCTACCCTCTCTCCCTCTAGATGGTCCTGACCTTTAAAATATGAGTGTTGTAAAAGTGAAACCTTGCAAAATAGATCTTCTTCTTGAATTAAGTACAACAAAATTCAGCTTCACAACTTTGCTCAATCCCAATTTATAAAGTTTTAAAGATATGCAAATACATTTCCTAAATTAAAAAAAAAATTGATATGGCTCAGAATTCTACTCAAATAATAGGAATTGCATTTTCAGAATTAAAGGCAGAGAAAAAGCAGCAGTAAAATTCTAGTTAATTAACTTTTTGCTATCTCAGTAAGGGTTTAGGTTAGGAAAATGAAACTTTCAGGGATGGGTCTACAGGCTAAAGTATGTCCTGGGAAGGTATTTTAAGGTACTTACCTCCACTCCTTCTCCCTCTAGAGGGCCCTGACCTTTAAAAATATGTGTGTTATAAAAGTGAAACCTTGCAAAATAGATCTTCTGCTTAATTGAAGTAGCCTACAACAAAATTGTTTTCAGCTTCATAACTTTGCTCAATTCCATTTTATAAGGTTTTAAAGATATGCAAATACATTTCCTAAATTAAAAAAAAACAACATTGATATGGCTCAAAATTCTACTCAAATAACAGGAATTGCATTTTCAGAACTAAAGGCAGAGAAAAAGCAACTAGTAACTGAAAATTAAGGTAAAATGTTCTTTTGTCAAAATTTCAATAGGTATAGACCTGTCATGTAGGCAAATTTCAGGGCCCTCTAGAGGGAGAAGGAGTAGAGGTGGGTGCTTTAAAATACCTTCCCGGGACATACTTTAGCCTGTAGACCCATCCCTGAAAGTTTCATTTTCCTAACCTTAACCCTTTCTGAGATAGCAAGAAGTCAATTAACTAGAATTTTACCAAAGCAGCTGGTAACTGAAAATTAAGTTAAAATGTTGTTTCATCAAAATTTCAATAGCCTGGGTGTCATGTAGGCAACTTTCAGGGCCCTCTAGAGGGAGGAGTAGAGATGGGCACTTTAAAATACCTCCCTGGGATAGACTTTACCCTGTATACCCATCCCCAAAGGTTTCATTTTCCAAACCTAACCCCTTTCCAAGATAACAAGAAGTCACTAAACTAGAATTTTACCAAAACTCCTAATTGCAGAGTGCAGTTACTTTTTCTCTAACCTTACTTTGGAACTTTTTAGGTAATCAAACCATCTAATCTCAATTCTCAAACCCTTGATTCATTCAAACAAGATGTGAACAAGGACGGGCCTAATTTTGATACTTTAAATCTCCTGCCTATTTTTATGTTGTTGTTGTTGTTGTGAGAGGGATGATGGGGCATACAGAATTGACTCTCTTCACTCCAGATACGCTGGTTTCATATGCTATTGCACTGTTGTTGTTTTGCCTCCAATCTAAAAAAAAAAAAAAAAAAGAAAATCATTTTTCATCGCATACACGCAAATTCCGCCATAAACTGTTAGGCCTAGTCCTGATTGACATCACTCAGCCTGCCAGCGGTAGGGCTACCTAGAGCCTGTTGATAATGTCTTTATTAAGGTGATACTGTGTTGCCACACTTGGTAAATTTACTAAATCTAGTAAAAACAGACCTGAGTTAGTAAATTTAGTAAATCAAGGTCAAATTTAATAAATTTCTGAAAATTTTTTGAAATTTAGTAAGTTTTCTAGTAAATTTGCCAGAAATACGAAAAAAACTTTAAAGATTTTTGTGCCAAGTTTTATTCTGTTTTACAAAATTTGAACATTTTTCTCTGTCTAAGCTGATATTTTTTATTCTATGGCTTCAGTTTCAGTCCCTTCCAGCTTTTCATCAACAGTAGTGTATTGCATGTAGCTGCGAAAATCTGATGCGTGGATACAACCAACAAGTTTCGTTTTATTGAGGAACTGCAGTCAGTAATTTATTTTTGATGACAGTTTCGAATACAATGATAGGTGACTTTAAAGCACGAGTTATTATGGTCAGTTTTTGCTTAAAGGAGATGGCAAGCAAAAAAACTTGTTTGGAAGGCTGTTCTGAACTATACAACTCGCGCTTGCAAACTTGTCCCCTCTGATGACATAGCAATGAAGGCCCTCGCCTTTTTGGTATGGATTCCATTATGGCAGCTAAGGAGCTAGTGTGGACTCATGCTAACTTAGCAACTCGTGGGACATCCAAAAAAACTCTGCTGACAACGTGGTAAACATCGTAAAAGCTATTCAACAACGCGATGAAAAGAAAATTAGTCTCACAAGATAGGTTATTTTTTAATCTGATGAGGTTCCAGAAATTGCTAGGTAGACAAGCACTACTTTAGCTAAAAATTGAACAAGCTGGTTGATAAGTTTGACTACTTTGTTGAGTCAGGTCGGTCCATTTCCTCTAGTGTTTGTGAGTTTAGTAAAAATGACTCCGCATCTATATTTCCGAGCCCCTCCTGTGCAGTTGTTTTGACAAACCCTCCCAAAGATGTGACAGATGCTGCATCTCGGAAAGAATACTTGAACAAAGTTTGTGGCAACGATGGTGCTAGCATCATCGAACTGAAGTCTCCTAAATTTCTCTGGACGGTAATCGTAGATAGCAAGAACGCCGCTAATTCTGTAGCTCAAGCCATTTCGACCACTGATTCTTTCCTCAGTGCAAAAATAAAATCCCCATATTGTTAGAGAATCAAGCGTTGACTTCCGGCTGGATTTTGCTCTGAAGATGTTTGTGCTCAGGTGGAAAACTACGTTTTGGCAGTCAAGATCGGTGCAACTCACTCATATAAGCTAAAGTTTGAAAACAAACAGCATTTACTCAACGCAATGCCCTTCATCATTGTAATTGGTCACGAGCGTCTTCCAATCAACGAATATAAATTTCTTCCACACCGATGCTATAACTGCCAGCAGTTTGGCCATATTTTCACCTCTTGTAATAGCTCTTGCGTTTGCTCAGTCTGCGGTGGAGGGGGACATTCCAGCTCTAAAGACGATCCCTGTATAAAACCAACAAAATGTACTTTTTACTAGTCCTCCAGTCACCCATGCATTAGCTATAAGTGTCCTGTGGCTCAATTCCTGTTAAAGGATATCCCAAGACAATGACGCACCCTATATAGTTCTATCATAGAAAATAAATGGCAAAGTCGCTGATAAAATTTCAATTTTGACCCCGTTACTCAAAAAATAATGATGTAATATGTCTTCAAGAACATTTTTGTTTCAATAGATAAAAAGAGCTTCTAAAAATTCCACCGGATTGCTTTGTATTTTTTCTCCCCAGTAATATATACTGCAGTACGTGGACGCCTTTCAGGTGGCATTGTCATTCTGACTGCTTTAACATGCAATCAGATTGGATATGGCGATCATATTCTTGCGGTACCATGTCTGGATATTTTAATAATAAACATTTACATTCCGACGATTTACTGCAATGAAAACTCTTATTCAAAACATCTTAGTGCTTGCAAAAACGTGTGGCGGCTTATCAAGAAAGTAGAGAAGTCATCTGACTCACGTGTTATAATCCTTGGTGTCTTTAATTGTGACTTGACAAACAAAACCCTCCCAAGGAGTCAATTGATCTTGACCTCTATTCTACCATTTTACTCTCTAGTTGAAAAAGATGAAAATTTTACTTATATGGGCACTAGTTTCTCGACGTCAAACCTTGATCATATTATCTCTTGTTTTCCCTTGAACCAAGCCAAAGTCTTGCGTGAAGGCTTATGCTTTGATCACCTTCTGATCTGTGTCTATATTGAGTGCATCAATGCTACCAAAACTTATAACTTCAAGAAATGGTTCAGTATCGAAGATTGGAGCCGTATTAATCACCATTTATTTATGTTAGAGTATGACTTGCTACTTAATAAAATTAAGGTTCCATTCCATCTCCTTAGCCCCGATCGTAGTTCTTATCTTAGTTTGCGTCAGATTGAAATTCAGATTACCAGTTATCTTCAGGATATGAATCATGCACTACGATGTGCAGAACTTATTGCGGTTCCAACTAGACGTGTTCACAAAAAATTGAGAATTGGCTGATTGGTCAAAAAACTCAAATCTTGTTTCAGCATGCGAATCAGTTAAGCTATGCCTCCGAATTTGGAATGAATGTGATAGACTGTGTTCTGGTATAGAAAACAATTTGCGTTTAAGAACAAAAATAAAATTTGCAAGAGCTTTTAAGGACCACAAAATCATTCTGATTAAACACAAGAGTTTTACTGGCTCCTGCAGTGATTTTAAAGATGGTAACACAATTTTCCATTTGCTTAAATAAAGAGCATGGGAACAGTAACTTGAGATTAAGGGACTACTCGTTTACCGTTGCTACCAAAATCCCAATCTTGGCCAGTAAATTCTGTTGTCTTACCGACTTATGCAGTGATTTTTTAAAAGAAATATTACGCTAAATATTAATAAAACAGTCAGTAAGAATGACCAGCCGGTCGGTAAAATTCCTCACTTCCTTCCCCCGAAATATTTTGGCTAGTGACGGGTTAGTATTAGTTTTTTTTGGACTCAGTTTGGACGGTAGGACTCAGTTTGGAGTTCTTTACCAAATAGTTCAAGAATTCCTAGTAAAAATACCTAAAAATATGAAAATGGAGGGAAAACTTCTTAGGTGCCTTGAATTGCAACGAATTTATTGATATTGTTAATTAAAAAGAATGGTGTATCTAAAAGAAAGGTACGTCATCTCCAAAGCGTAAATTAATGAATTTGCAAGATTACAGTAAAACCCTGAACAGGCTCCTGTGAAAGGCTAGATAAGATTATTGTAAAGTAAAATGAGAAAAAGTATCTGGAACTCCGTCAAAAATATAGAATGTGATTGGAAACACTTTAGGACAACTATATAGAGAAAGTCCTTAGGAACATACCGTAAAGATGTTACTTGTGTTACTAATCAAGAGAAAATTTGTGAAGAATTAGCTAACTATTTTCGACAATTGGACGGAAAGTGAAAAAATCGCTTAAAAGCAAACCAGGCGATCCGGCCATTCCAAATTACCTTACTAGGGAGTTGAAAATTTTTTTGAATATACTATCTATCGAAGAATCTGAGGTCATATACAAATTTTACAACATGACAGATTCACTTGCTGACTCTGATATCGTTTCAATTAAAGGAATAAAGTATTTTGGGAAGTTATTCTACCAACTTTGTCTCATTAATTTATCAGTGTTTAAAAGAGGGAGTCTTTCCGTGCTTCTTTAAATCAGCAAAAGTTATACCAGTACATAAAGGATGAAGTACTGGCAATATTGCGATTTTTAGACCAATTTTAGTTTTACCCATTATATCCAGGATGCAGGAATTTTTTTCCACAAGAATGTATCAGTACTTGGAAGACCAGAGAAATATTTACTCCTATACAATTTGGATTCCGTCAAGACCATGCTACTGAACAGGAAATTATATATTTAACTGTTATTATTAGTATAGCGTTAGATAATTATCTATTAGATAATGCGTGAACAGCTAAAATTGGATATTTTATGAACACTAATAAATCAATGAGTTTCTTGTCAAGTGAATTAATTTAACATTTCGCAATACTTGGTTTGGGATCTTAGAGTCTTTTAATCCTGACCTAAGCTTACATAATTAATTCAGTGACCTTGTTATTTCGCAGCAATCAGTGCTGCAACAAGTACACCAAATTTTTATTTAAGTATCAAGTATCAAGTACTAATTGTTTTATTATTTAAATATCAAGTAATAAGTACTTTCCAAATTCTTACTTAAGTATCAAATATCAAATATTTATTCTATATATATATATATATATATCTGTGGTAGCCACAACACTTGGCTGGGTAGAGAATTTAAAGTGGCGAAACCCTATATAGGCCAGTGTATTTTCCTGATGAGCCCTTGTGTTAGGTTGTTGCCTCTGAATTATTTGTCTTTATTATTTTTTCTATTGTTTGGTAAATGACGACTTATACTTATTGACGACATGACTGCCTGTCCATGGATTATTCTTTATGGTTGATTATGTATGGCTATGCTGTTTGACCTATGTGATTGTATGGATGAGTAGGGTTAAGGCCTCATTCAAGTGCTGGTCTATATTAATCACTAATTTAGGAAAACAGTCTTCCTTTTCTCCTTCTGTCTCTCTCTTTTTTTTTTTTTGTGTTTGTGCTATTGCATTGGTGATTTCTCTTTTCATGATATATATATATATATATATATATATATATATATATATATATATATATATATATATATATTTCTGATATAAAGCCCATGCTACCTTTTTTAAAGCCATTCTGAAGGCTTCTTAGCCCCTTCCCTTTCCGTTTTATCGTTTTTAACCGTTTCCCTTGTTCGGCTGGTACACACCCAATGAAGTCCAAGAAAATAGTCTGAGCCAATTTTTTAACACAACGGCTTGAAAGCAAAAGACTTTCAAAATAATTAAATGCAGTCAAAAAACCCCTGATTGGATCAGACAGATCACATGACAGGATTAACACAGTGCACGTAGAGTTGAATATCTGGTGATTAGTGTTCAGTCAAATCTTGCACGTTTGAAAAAATACATGGTTATTCTGAAACATGTGCGAATGACAAAAAAAAATATTGAAAATATTTTTTTCCCTTGTTTGGCTGGTAGACACCCAACGAAGTGCAAAAAATAATCTGAACCAATTTTTAACACAACGGCTTGAAAGAAAAAGACTATCAAAACAATCAAATAAAGTTAAAAAACTTCTGATTGGGTCAGACAGATCACATGATAGGATTAACACACTGCACATAGAGTTGAATTTCTGGCGATTAAGGTTTAATCAAATCCGGCACGTTTGAAAAAACAGGGCTATTCTGAAACATGTGGGAATGATGGAAAAAATTTTGAAAATATTGTTTTCCCTTGTTTGGCTGGTACACACCAAACAAAGTCCAAAAAATAATCTGAACCAATCTTCATCACAACGGCTTGAAAGGAAATTCTATCATAACAATTAAGTACAGTCAAAAAACTTCTGATTGGATCAGAAAGATCAGATGACAGGATTAAAACAGTGCACATAGAGTTGAACTTCTCGCAATTAGTGTTCAGTCAAATCTGCCACATTCTAAAAAATACAGGGATATTCTGAAACATGTCGGAATGGTGGAAAAAATATTGAAAATAGAAAAATAAACTTTGGATTGGCTTTAAAACAGATAGAAGGTAATAAAGTAGTTCATTCTCTGATTCAATAAATAAAAACCTTAGCAACAAAAAACAGAAATTTAAAAGTAAGGAGCCATGTGAGTCAGTTGCAGACTTTTTAATAAGAGAAATTAAAGCTCAGTAATCAAAAGTCAAAAATCAATTGATGGCATGTCTCGCCCTCGGCACCTTTACAATGAAACTGCCTCAAGTTTTCAAGTTAAATTTAAGACACGATATGAAAATGTATGGCATCTATATCTTTTGGCTGGTTTTCACTCAAGCAAGCCGCATGGTGTGTAGTCAATTCAGATGGTCGGTAAAACTCCCTACAAACATATATTATAAAATCACGGGCCTGCAGCAAGCCCGCTGATTCAGACGCATTCCATACGGCTGGTCAAACACCAGAATGAACGAATGAATCAATGAATGAACTTTATTATTCGTAAAAGTATAAAAAAGAGTACGGAGCATTATAAATAAACAAAAACAAAAACGATAAACAGCAAGAAAAAAAAATCAAACTAACAAAAGACAACATGGACTAATTAACCAGTATCAATATGGGAAAAAGGCTGCAGAGGGTCGTAAACGTGAATAAAGTAGATAGTCTTTTTACATAAATCATCACTAGAAGACCGAATCCAAGAAGGCATATCTATTAAATCAAATCGAGCAATTATTTTACTGTTTTGGTGCCATCTAGGAAGGCGGAGGAGGATTTTGCAATATCTGAAATAAGCCGCACGTAGAGTGTGTGGATTTTTATTACGAAACAGATGAGCCATGCCTGATAAAAACAAAAGCACAGGGGCGCAATAAGTGTTATAAATCATGCACAAACCATTGCGGTTGTAACGGCTTTTGTTTGGGGATATTTGTCCGTAAGCGACGTGTAGGTTTTTCACGGCTTGATTCACAAGGGATGAAAAGGTAGTGGAAAGTGTTGGACCGAAACAAAAAATCAAGCCAACTATCTAAAGAAGAACATGGCAGAATTACAGTCCCAGCAACGAATGGAGCGACCGCATAAGAGCTATTAGAACAAATAAACTCGAATTTAGACGCATTAACTGACAGTCCAATCTTACATAGCCCATTGGTTAATATAGTAAAATTGGAAAGCAATCCACGGCGAGTCCGGGAAATAAGAAGAACGTCGTCTGCATATGCAACAGAAGACAAACCAATATTACCGTAAGAAACAGAACTTTTAAGGGGACGCAGGAACGATGCAAGCACACATTTAAATATACTAGAAGACAATACGGCAGAAGTTGCAACCTATCTATTTCCAGCAGCAGTTTTCACACCATGAAGTGGCGAAAACCATGAAACTAAGACGTAAATCTCCTGAGAAAAAAGGAATAAAACAAGAGCTAAGAGCTCATATGGCACTGGTGACGAGGTCGGAAGAACCAAGAGCTCATATGGCATGCGCCCTAGCAAAATTATAAGAATCAATAGATTAATTTAAAAGAAAAATCAGAGGCCTAATGTTGGTCGGCATTTAAAACAAGAGCTCTGAGACACAAGGTCCTTTTAAATATCAAAATTCATTAAGATCCGATCACCCACTCATAAATTAAAAATATCTCATTTTTCTAATTTTTTCACTCCCTTCAGCCCCATCCCCAGATGGTTGAATCGGGGAAATAAACTTTATCAAGTCAATTTGTGCAGGTCCCTGACACGCCTACCAATTTTCATTTTCCTGACACGTCCAGAAGTACCTAACTCCCCAAAGCACTGGACCCCCCTAACTACCCCAAACAGAGTGGATCTAGTCCTGTCTCGTCAATCACGTATGTGCAACATTTGCTTATTCAACCCACCAAGTTTCATCCCGATCTCTCCACTCTAAACGTTTTCCAAGATTTCCAGTTTCCCCCTCCAACCCTCACCCAATGTCACCAGTACTGGTAAAGGCTTAAAATAAGAGATTTGAGACATAATTTCCTTCTTAATATCAAATTCAAAATACCTCACGAATGGTCATCCGCTCTTAAGTTAAAAATACCTCAATTTTTGTAATTTTTCCGAGTTAACATCCCCTCCAACTCCCCCAAAGAGAGCGAATCCATCTCGGTTATGTCAATCACGTATCTAGGACTTGTGCTTATTCTTCCCACCAAGTTTCATCCTGATCAATCCACTCTAAGCGTTTTCCAAAATTTCTAGTCCCCCCCCCAAATCCCCCCAATGACATTGGATCTGGTCGAGATTTAAAAAATAAGATCTGAGTTACGAGGTCTTTCTAATATGAAATTTAGTCCGATGAAATTCAAGATCCGATCACTCCTTTGTAAGTTAAAAATACCTCATTTTTTCTAATTTTACAGAATTAACCTCCCCCCAACTCCCCAAAAGAGAGTGAATTCGTTCTGTTTATGTCAATCACATATCTAGGGCTTGTTCTTATTTTTCCCACTAAGTTTCATCCCGACCCGATTCCTCCACTCTAAGCAATTTCCACGATTTTAGGTCCCCCCCTCAATGTCACCTGATCCGGTTGGAATTTAAAGTAAGAGCTCTAAGACGTGATATCCTCCTAAATATCAAATTTAATTAAGATCCGATCTAATTTTTCCAAATTAACCGTCCTCCCACTCCCCCCCAGATGGTCGAATCGGGGAAACAACTATTTCAAATTTAATCTGGTCCGGTCCCTGATACGACTGCCAAATTTCATCGTCCTAGCTTATCTGGAAGTGCCTAAACTAGCAACACCGGGACTGACAGACCGACTGACCTACAGAATTTGTGATCACTGTATGTCACTTGATAAATACCAAGCGCCATACAAAGTAATTTTTTCTGGGAATGGAATATTTGGTTGAAGATTGGCTTCAGTATGACTTATTTTGGAAAAGGGTTATTTCCAGGCTTTGGGCAAGCCATGGGTAGAAGTAGTTATAGGTCCTACTAAACTGAAGGAAAACTCGACTTTCTTAAAACTTGAAACCCCCTCCCCCTCGCCCTATTTTAGATAGGGGTTTTTGTATTAGAGCTCGATATGAGCCCTGATCCTAGTCATCTTTGGTCTAGCTTTCATTTGGATCCATTGCTCCATTCGCAAGTTATACTAAATTAAACCAAAAGCTTCACTGAGATCCATCAATCTCTCGCAAGCTACACTGAATTAAATGAAAAACTCAACTTTTAATTAAGCTTGGGTTTCCATCCCAGAACTCAATGTATACCATACTCTTAGGCATCTTTATTCAATTTTCATCGAAATTCGTCTCCATATGCCAGTTACAGTGAATTAAATAAAATACTCGAATTTTTTTCAACATTTAAAGTCCTATTTCCCTAACTAAGCTCAATTTTAAATCCAAATAGTTCAATTTCAATACAAATCTGACTGGTGGTTCTCCCGCTATACTCGATTGCACGGAGGGGTGGACAGACAGACATATCTCAAACACCTATCTTGATGGATATATTCCACTATCCAAATAGGTGATGATACCTGGATGATGATATGCCATTGTTTTCTTTTTTTGGATCCAATTAGCCAACATGGTAGGGGGAGGGCTTTACCTGCTAAAAACAGTTTTTCGTTTGATTCAGAGTAACTTGCGACTGGAGTGATGGGTCTGAATGAAAATTGAACCAAAGAGGCCTAAGACCATGACACATATCAAGTTTTGAGACAAAGACCCTAGATTAAATTTAACAAGGGGGAGTGGGTTTTAATTCCTGAAAAAATTAAGTTTTCTGTTTAATTTAGTATAACTTGCAAATGGAGTAACGGATCCGAATTAAAACTAGACCAAATATACCTAAGGTCAGGGCTCATATCAAGTTCTGGTATCACAAACCCTATCTCAGATAGGGCGAGGGGGAGAGGGTTTCAAGTCTTAAGAAAGTTAAGTTTTCCTTTAATTTAGTAGGGCCTATAACTTATGAATGGAGTGACAAATCTGAAGTCAGATTCGTCTGAGTACCTGAATTTGCTGGAACGAATTTGACAAAATACCACTGCATTGGATCCAGCTAGAATTGCCTAGACTTGTTTATTGGAGACAACATTTGGATGGGCAAAGATTCATAGCTTCAGTAGTTTTACCAATAATATGGTCCTGAAGATGATGAAATGGTAGAAATCTGGTTCAGTTGACGAGATGACAAAACTTAAACACTTTTGTCAGAAATATAAGCCCAAATTGACTACAGTATGCAACATTTAGCACAAAGCAAGGGATTTTAGCTCACTGTCGACCAGTGAACTGTGAAATAGTTTCAATTTTCTTTGTTATATAACTTTTAAACAAAAATTAAACCAAGTGCTAATCATACTATAATTTTTTTTCATCAAAAACAAATACCTTATTTCATATCCAAAAATAGGGCATGGAGCTATATCTGAGTTCACTCTAAATCTAAAGGGTGATGTTTTCTTGTACATTGCCAAAGTACAGACACACAAAAGCTATATCTGAGTTTGCTCTAAATCTAAAGGTGATGTTTTCATGTACATTGCCAAAGCACACATACACAAAATTTTCGTGTCAAAGGTAAAGTATTTGAAAAACAAGTACATTAAAAGTATCTTAAGTAATAAGTATTTCGTAATCTTACTTAGGTATCAAGTAATAAGTACGCCCTAGAGTTTTTACTGAAGTGCAAGTACAAGTAATGGAAAATTTTACTTAAGTAGTACTTCAAGTAAAAGTACTTCAAGTAAGTGACAGCACTGGCAACAATTGGCATGGAATCGTAGAGACTTTTAATCCTGACCTATGCTTCATAATTAATTCAGTAACCTTGTTATTTTGCAACAGTTGGCTTGGGATTGCAATGACATATAACAGTGACCAATATTTATAAACTGAGTGGTTTAAATGTGTGGTGGTTGAAAACAGGTGCCTTGAAAAGATGCCAAGTATTAGCGAACAATCGGAGGACCTGAATGACTTTGAACTTATATATTCGCCTGTGTTACATTTTGTCCAAAGTAATTGGCTGAATTCGATTTCTGAGAAAGAAATTAATGAATATGGAGTGGATTTTTTTGCTTCACCAAAAATAGTTGAAGCTAAGGCTGATCTATGGTCGAAACTTGCGCCTGATGAAATTCCCCCTCTCCGCAGTGTTGCAAAGTCTGCAACCAGTAATATTAAGGACATGCTCGATCTTTTGAAGAAGTTTGATGAGGCTAGTATCACTATGCCAACTTGTGTTATCAAACTTCCAACTGAAGTTCCAGTTTTGCCGGCTGTGGCGTATTCACAATTAGCTTCTAAAGTTTCCAAAGTTCATCAGCTTGTTCAAATTGTGTCAGCAAAGTTGGACAATTATAGCCTCAATTAACCTCAGTTACCAAAACCTGTAGGCTCTAATCGTCAGTCAACCACTATTGTCGTCTCTCAAGTGCCGTCTCATCCATCGGATCCTATTAAAAGCAAAGAAGCTATTGATAAAATCAGTGGCCATGAACTTGTTTCCAGTATTCGCCCTGTTCACGATAAGTGGTATGTAAATATTGATAAATCTGCTGCCGAAGACTTCCGTGCATCTGTTACCGTCATTCACGCCGGTGCGTCAAACAAAGAAATTTCTAAGATATATTCGGCCATTATAAAAGGTGTTCCAGAGGATTGTGCGATTCAGTCTTTCACAAATTGTAGCGGTATTGTTGCTTCCAAGAGGCTGGGCTCTTCGAAAACAGTTAAGCTTGATTTTGTGGATTCTTTTCCTAAAGCTGCTTATTTCAAAGACGGTGTACGAATTGGTTATGAATTCTTTAGACTGAGCGAGTTTAAGGAAGTTCCAAAGTGTTGTTTTAAGTGCCGATCGCCCCATCACTTCCAGTCTCCTTGTCCCAGTCCTGCGCCCAAATGTGCTCGTTGTGCCGGCCCTCATATTAGTACGAAAGAAAATCCATGCAATGCATCACCAAAATGTGCCAATTACAAAGGTGAACACTTGTCCTTTAGCATGTCATGCTCCGTTCTCCGCGGTTTTGCAAGTCAACAAACCTCTAAATGACGTTACAAATTTCAATCATATCGCACAATATCAATGGCACAAAAAATAAAGATTCTTATATTGACGATCTGTACGAGAACTTCGACGTTATCTGCCTGCAAGAAACCTTTTTAACCGCCTCTAGCAGAAATTTCCTTCATCGAAGCTCTGTTCATTCGGTTTTTACAAACAAACTTCTCGGTTTTTACAAAAGTCAACAAACCTCTGGAATGACTTTACAAATTTAAATCATATCGCACAATATCAATGGCACAAAAATAAAGATGCTTATATTGACGATCTGTACGAGAACTTCGACGTTATCTGCCTGCAAGAAACCTTGTTAACCGCCTCTAGCAGAAATATCCTTCATCGAAGCTCTGTTCATTCGGTTTTTACTTCTGATACAGTTACCACGCGTGTCCGCCCTTCTGGATGTCTGGCCTGAATTTTTAAAAAAAGTATTGACCTTTCGAACCCATCCCTTTTTTATTCGGATAAGCACATTCTTGCTCTTAGAGTAAATAGTGCTGTGTTTGCTAATGTTTATCTTCCATATAAAAATAATACAGTGGAGTCAATAAACAGATTTGCTATTACATGCAAGTCTTTAAAGTCGGTGATGAATCGTGTCAAGGAAAATAAACTTGATTTTATAGTTCTTGGTGACTTTAATATGGATTTGGACGAACAAAGTTATTGATCCCAAGAAATATTGGAGTGCATGCCCCCTTACGTGAAGAAAGATTTATCATACTCCTACATCCATCAATCTGGTAGTGTTTCTAATATTGATCATATAATCGGTTCGTCACAGGTAGAGTGCTCGATTATTCATGTTGATATTCAGACTGATGATATTGACCATCTATCGCTTTCATTTACTACTAAACTGAAACGTAACCTTTACAATGTTGCATCTATTGGGAATACTAAATGGTTTAAATGTAGTAGTTGGAAAAGAGCCGATATTGCTTTATATATATTGTCTTTATTTACATTGCTTAATTGTATTCGTGTGCCTTATCATCTACTCCAATTGCAAGTGAAGGGTAGTAAGCGTGATCTTGATAGATGTCATGATGATAGAATTAGATGTACGAAAGAAGCTGAAAAAATTGCGGTTCCCGAAGAGTGTATTCGTATAAAAACGCGAAAATCTGTATGGGCTGCCGACCCTGAATTAAAGAATTATAAAAATAAGGCAAAACTTTGGCTTCGAATTTGGGTTGATTGTGGTAGACCTACAACGGGGTCTGTTGCGGATATAAAGCAGAAAACAAAGAACGATTATAAAAAGTACCTTAAATCCATTCGTTATAAGGGTATGGAATTTCCGGCCTCTAAAAAGAATTGGTCTAAATTGATCAATTCTGAGAAGCTGGATAAAAGTGATCTTTATAATAGTGATTCGATTTCTAGTTCGGCTTGGTATGTTTGCTATTCGGGAATTTTTTCCAAAATTGATTTTTTCGTGCAGTCACATTATTCTCGGTTACTTTCTAAAATTCTTCCCCCTTCACTTCATCAAGGCCATATTATTCCAGTATCAATAACTGCTGTTGAAAATGCAATTTAGCAACTGAAATCTTCATCCATTGATATTGATGGTATTAGTGTAAATAATATAAATCCAAAGTGTGTCGTTCTTTTATTTCCTTTGCAGTTGTTGTTCCAAATGTGTTTAACATCTTCTCTGGATCCGGATAGCTTTCTTTGTGGAACTGCCACCTCAATTCTAAAGTGGGGTAAACTCCCTTCTCAATGTTCATCTTATCGCCCTATAACCACTACGTGTAACTTGAGTAAAATCCTTGAATATATTTTAATTCCTCATTTAAATGAAAATATAAATTTCGGATCGAATCAATTCGGGTTTCAATTTGGTATTGGTTGTCAACATGCCCACCGTGTTCTTTTTTCCGCCCTTAAGAATAGCCTGGCTGAGGGGTAGCCACTTTATATATGTACTTTGGACCTTTCTAAAGCTTTTGACAATGTAGTTCACAGTCAAGCTTTTTTTCCCTTTTTAACAATGGTGTAAATCTTTCAGTCATTTTTCTTCTTCGTTTTGGTATGACAATTCTTCCCTCCGAATTAATAAATCTGGATCCCCGTTTGTCGATTTATGTCGGGGTATCAAGCAGAGAGGGGTTTTATCATCTAGTATATTCAAAATGTGGTATTTTAGATGAAATTAGATCAAATTATTTTATTGGACTCTCACATGTTTCTTATCTTGCTCATGCGGATGACCTTTTACTTTTGTGTAAGAATAAGCAAGGTCTCTCGCTTATGGTCTCAAAAGTTTCACTTCTATTTTCTAAAATTGGTCTTTCTCTTAATGTTGAGAAATGTGAATTTCTAGTTTTTAATGGTTCGACATCCTCTAATGCTCCCTTAGCTTGTCGCGGTTTTTCTATCCTCTTTTTTTTCCGCCTTTTTGTGGTTGGGTATTACTGTTACGAATTCAATTTCTTGCCTACGGCAGTGCACTGTTCGTGATGTTCAAAAGAAAATTCAAATTAGCCATTCTAAGATAGCTACTAATCGAGGGAAGTATAATAGACGTGCACTCGGTAGACTATATGCTGCATTCTGTGATCATTCTGTCCTTTATCTTTTTGGTCTTTATCCCCTTCTAAAGAAAAAAGATGTTAATCAGATTCGGACTTTTTATTTCAGATATTGTAAATTTTTACTTTATCTCCCCCCTTGGTATAACAATAGGAAGATAATTCGTAAGTTTGATGTCCCTGATATAAGTGCAAAGTTGGCCCTCCTGCATGGAAGGTTGACGGAATCAGCTTTTTATCGTTTATCGCCTCATCATCCTTTGGTCCATCTGTTCGGTTAATGTCATTGCAACGTAGTGTTTTTTCTATTTGTAGTGTATTTTATTTGCAGTGTATTTATTTTTTTTTGTTACTCCACAAGTGCCATAACTTGTTATGATGTGGGTTATACATAAATTATTATTATTATCAATTGATATAAAATGACTGCTGTGTTCTTAGATGTTCTAATGGCTTTTGATACTACTAGTTGTCATATTTTGTTAATGAAGTGTGAAGCACATGGAATTAGAGTTTCCTCCCTTTCTTTTTATGTTCTTTTTTGTCTTGGAGAAAACAGTATGTTCAAATTGACAAATCGGAACTGGAAGAAACACGTAATGAGTGTGGGGTTCCACAGAATTCGGTATTTGGACCCTAATTATTTTTCATTTTTGTGAATAATCTTCCACTATCAGTAAGCAAGCTAAAAATATACATGAGTGAGATCCTTAAAAAGGAATCTGCGGCTACAGTGTTTATGTTTGCTGATGATACTTCTTTAGTGATAATTGTCAGGTCATATAGCTTGCTCTTAGAAAGTGTACAGGAATCATCAAATTAAATTTAAACATGGCTGAGGGTGAATTAGCAAAAGTTGAACCTCACTAAAGTACTTTCCTTACATCATCGAGGACGTCGAATTATTATCCACAGATACAACAAGTAAAATATAAAAATGTTACGATTAGTATGATTGGTATTATTATAGATGAGATCCTCAGTTTCTTGTCCCTTGGTAAAACTTTATCGTGGCTCTTATCATTTAACATTAAAATTATTTATAAACCTAAAAAAGACTTGTTTCCATCTAAGTATAATTAGGCTTCTTTATTCTTTTTTGTAAATCCATCCTTATTTTTATATCGTTCTTCTGTATGTTTGGGTACATTGTCTTCAATTGTTAATTCTGCGCATATTATTCAAAACAGGTCTATCAGAGTAATATCAGATAAATCAGTCCTGTGGTGGTGCAGTAGATTTGACCTTAGCTTGGTAATACGGGACCCAGAGATCGAATCACGCTGCAGGAATGCACTGCAGGGCCGACGCAGGGACCTTAGTAGTCAAGAATCGTCGTTAATTCTTAAATAAAATAAAAATAAAATCGGATAAATCAGGAAGAGAATCGGCTTGTGAAGCATGTGAAGATCTTAAGATTTTATTAGCAGCGGGGTGGGGAGGGTTTCATCTTTGTTATATATTAGTGCTTATATATATATATATATATATATATATATATATATATATATATATATATATATATATATATATATATATATATATATATATATATATATATATATATATATATATATATATACTAGCTGTTGGGGTGGCGCTTCGCGCCACCCCAACACCTAGTTGGTGGGGCGCTTCGCGCCCCCCCGCGCGCGTAATAGAGTCTGCCTAGTTCACGTTTTCTTTTATTATAAAGCGTACAAAACTATAGAATAATTTTTATGAAATGAAGAAGGTAAAATTTTTTTAATAAGAAAAATTATTAAGTAAGGGTGAAATTTATCCTTGTTCGTTTTCGAGCAAATTAGATGAGATTTAAATTAAATTATATTTTTTGTGTGACTGTGACCCCGCAGTAAGGACATGGTATGTAGTAGTTTCCATCGAAATAGCCCTAATTGTGCATTGATACCAACCAATGTATTAGGGTGAAAGATGAATATACATAACTGTGTTGGTTTCAGGCAGTGTCATGTTGCATTGCATTGAATTGTTAGCCGTAGCAGTTGTGGTAAATCGCAAATCCTTTAATCTAACTAAATTAACCTTAAATTTAAAATAATAATTTCATGTGCATGTGAAATAGGATTTTGTTAAAAGGGAGAAAAGGGGGCCAACGGTTTCTTAAATTCCTCTATCTTAAACCCTTCTTCTCGGTCGGAGTCTTGAGTTGCGTTCGAATCTACTCGAAAAAGTCAACTTAAAAGTTGACTTTTTTCTCTGCTGCCGTTTTATTTAGTAAAAAGTTGACCTAGAAAGTCAACACAGAATTGCGAATCGAACGCTTCAATGGCAAAAAATTTAGAAATATGAAATTGTTTTTGTCTAAAGACAAGGAAATTGTTAATAGGCCTAGTGGAAATAATCTTATCTTTTCAGTGACCTGTAAGTAATCTTATGCATATTCCTTAGGATTTGAAGGGTTTTTGGTGTTCTAGGCCTATCTTGCATAGGCCAAGCTTAATAAGAAATGAAAAGAAAAATTTTATGTTGTTAAAAACGTTGATTCTCAGGAAGGCAGCTATCACATTGGTGAGTTATTCTAATATTACCAAATCTAACAAGCTTAGTTTCTAAACCAACCTATAATTTTTAGTTGAAAAAATTAAAAATTATAGGTTGGTTTGTAACTTTATATTATAGGTTAGTTAAAAACTAAAAATTATTGGCTTCTTTTCCCAGTAAAATTGGTGCAAACAGTATTACTGGCTTTCAAATAAAGTGGATATACCACTCCATGCCCTTTTTTATCCTCTTTATAAATATAATAATTGCTTCTACCACAAATTCAGATTTAAGCACTTTTTGACCTCTTAAAAATGACCTATATGTGGGGTCATTACAAATCCGTAATAGCTTAGAAACAAATTTGGGCTATATATTTGTACATCAGGGGGTGGGGGGTAAAGCATAGCATATATTAAATACGTAAACTAACCATTGGTGTATTTTTTTTTATGTTTGTGCTGTTGCACTGGTGATTTCTCTTCTCATTAAAATTCAATGTGCACAAACACATAAAAAAAAATATGGTAAAGATTAGTTTACTTATTTAATATATGCTATGCTTTACCCCCACCCCCCCTGACGTGCAAATATATAGCCCAAATTTGTTTCTAATCTATTACAGATTTTGTATACCCCATATTTAGGTCATTTTTAAGAGGCCAAAAAATGTTTAAATCTGAATTTGCAGTAAAAGCGATTATTATATATGTAAACAGCATTAAAACAGGCATCAAGTGGTATATTCACTTTATATGAAAGCCAGTAATACTGTTTGCACCAATTTTACCCTTTTCCCTAGTTATATAGTCTGTATTCATTGAGATTGCTGTTTAAACTAGATTTTTAACATAAAGTAGGGGCAAAATTTTACTTTGGCTACTTTTGACTATCTTTGAAAGAGGTTAGGTTAGGAAAATGAAACTTTCAGGGATGTGTCTGCAGGCTGAAGTATGTCCCAGGAAAGTATTTTGAAGTACCTACCTCCATTTCTTTTCCCTCTAAATGGTCCTGAAATTTTGGGTTATCAGTTTCTTTTTCTCTGGCTTTAGTTCTGAAAAGACAATTCCTGTTGATTTGCCATACTGTTGTTGCCATAACACTGGGTTTTCTAAATTTAGAAATAATCTTTTATGCCACCTCACTATAGGTTAAATATTTGGCAGATATTATTTATTCTCCATGAATTTTTTTTTTATTGGATTTCATATGATGTCAGTTGCTTTCTGTTAAACATACATTTATTTTTAAAAATCAAGCTTCTTTTGAGAAAAAATTTGAATGATTTTTCTCTGAAAAATATCACTGAAATATAAAGTGATATAAAATATGAGAAATATATGAGTGATATAAATATCACTGAAATTTTCTCTGAAATATCACTGAAAGGGGATAGGGTAGGAAAATGAAACTTTAAGGGATGGGTCTACAGGCTAAAGTAAGTCCTGGGAAGGTATTTCAAAGTACATATCTCTACTCATTCTTGCTCTAGAGGGCCCTGACCCTTGATTACCTTCAAAAATAGGCTATCTGTGTTATAAAAGTGAAACCTTACAAAATAGATCTTCTGCTGAAATGAAGTACAACAAAGTTGTTCTCAGCTTAACAACTTTGCTCAATCCCAATTTATAAGGTTTTAAAGATATGAAAAAACATTTCCTAAATTTTGAAAAAAAAAAAAAAATGTTGATATGGCTCAGAATTCTACTCAAATAAAAGGAATTGAATTTTCAGAACTAAAGGCAGAGAAAAAGCAAATGGTACCTGAAAATTAAGGTAAAATGTTGTTTTGTCAAAATTTCAATAGGTATAGACCTGTCATGGAGTCAAATTTTAGGGCTCTCTAGAGGGAGAAGAAGTGGAGGTGGGTACTTTAAAATACCTTCCCAGGATATACTTTAGCCTATATACCCATCCCTGAAAGTTTCATTTTCCTAACCTAACTTCTTTCTGAGATAGCAAGAAGTAACTCAACTAGAATTTTACCTTTTATCTGTCTGGTAAAAAACATCCTTCAAATTTTAGATATGCTCTAATTATACAGGGGCAAAAAAATTGCTTTTTAAAATTGCCATTATGAGGTAAGATATTAGCTAAAATGCCTGTATAAAGCAAACTAGCCTACCTAGGGAGTCAAAACACTTGAATTTGCTTGCTGCTTCTTCAACAGTGGCAAAAGGTCTGACAATGAGTAAAGTATGGAATTTATGTCAGAAACGCCTTTTATGCTTTTTCTATTCTCACCAAAATAAAACACAAATCCCATGTTGACTTGCACAAAAACCTCAAGATAAGTTGTAGTAATTGGTCCTTTAGCCTGATGTAGCTGCTATTTGCTACTATGAGTGCATAGTTTATAATGGGAGCTTAAAATTGTCTTGGCAAGCTGCATGGTTGAGTATACAACCCTCTAGGCTATACTCTCTTTCTTTATGTGCATATTATTGTTTAAAAATGATCAAGCTTCACATTAATCTCCTTTCATGACCTATAGTTGATTGCTAGGGAAATATTTATTCCACTAAAAACTCACCACCTATTTTTGAACTTCAATTATACAGCCCTGTTTTTTTTTTACCCCCCTTAAGCCTGTATCCAGTTTCTGATAGCCATTTAAATTTCATTTTGTCTGTTGCTCATTTCTTGTCAATATTACTGAGGGGTCACAGATAAGCACTAGAGTCCTCATTGATAAATAATATGTGCTTGTATATATATAGCTTGTTGCTACTTATTTTTCTCTGGGAATACAATGTTTGATGTGGCATAAACCAAAGAAAGGACCTGTAGGCCTAGAGAAAAATATGTTAAGAAAACCGATTTTTATAATTGCACAATAATTATAGCTTACATAATTTTACATGCAGTCCTGCTCTACTTTACCCCCAACCCTCCTAATATAGAAATATATAGCTGAAGTTACATGTTACCTGTTGATTCTGCCAATCTATCCCTCAACCTTTAACTCCCTGTTAATTGAAGCAATTGCAACAAAGCAAGAATGGCGGAAAAGGTAACAGGTGACAGAATACATTGGAACTACATAATTTTGGCTATATATTTACACCTTAGGCAGGTTGGAGGTAAATTATAGTATAAAGATGCATGTTTTTCCCTTTGGTATGTAGGCTAAGTAGAAGATCACTTGTACCTGATGCTGTCCCTGTTGTTTTTAGTTGGATTGGAAACATCCAAAGAAAGTTTCCTTTGAAAAGGAAAGGTGAGATTGCCCAAAAGTGAGATTGAATTTGTCAAAGCTTGGAGGTTTGCCCCTTCAGTCTGTTTAAAGGAAAATGGATTCATAATTGAAGCTTTGTTCATTTCAATCTTAAGGGTGACCAATATTTGTGACAATTCATTAAATGGTTGTAAAGGGATACTTTTGTTTATTCATTAGTCTTCTTTGTTTTCTAACAGTTTTTTTTAATCTTTAAATTGATATCCATTTCTTACAAATTATTATTGATACCAGAGGTCCATTTGCAAGTTTTCACCTACTTTGTAATCCCTGGTCTCACAATTACATTTAAATTTGCTGAAGCTAGGACACACAGAACTCCTATCTATTTAAAGAAAATCAATGGATATAAGTAGGTTTTATTGTATTTAAGCCCTAGGGCCATGACAATTAAAAACTAAATAAAGGAGATTAACTTTAAAATACTTGACATTAAATAAGCATAATAGCCACAAAGAAAAACAAATAACAAAATTATACTTCTGTGTTCAGTTGCCAACCTGAGCAACTGTCATAAATTTTTAAATCTTACAGAACATTCACCCCCATTACATTCACAAGCTATCTCTCATGACCTACAAATTTGTCCATACATCCACATTTCAGGGAAATGGAAGGACCATCACACTGGTATTCTTCATTTCTACTTATATTTAATGGGTTTGAAAGAAAGTTTCTATGGCTAAGTCGGTAGGCCAGTAAAGGAATTGGTGGTCCTTTAGCCAGGTAGTGCAATAGGAAGCTAAGGACCAGCCAGCCTATTCTCTTGCATGCCCTTCCTCCTTACTGTCCCTAGATTTTCATCTGTACTCATTTAAAGTTGGGCCAATTCTAGCTGAAGTTAGTCATATCACCAACCCCTATCCAAAACCAAATAAACTGGCAATGCCAGGAATTAAACCTATACACCTTGGACAAAGCATTCCGACCCAAAGCGCCTACCACTTAGCAAGGAACACAAATTTGACCAGAGAACAATAATTATTTGAAAAAAAAATTGCTATAGTTGTCCCACTACTGTCCTATAAATGCTATAGGCCCATTTTATTTAGACAAATCAATTTAAGACAGGTATCAACAAAACTCCATCAGGTATTGTATTTGCTTAAAATACAATCAAGCTATGTGAATGCTCAGCTTTGTGATATTCTAGTCTTGAAATAATAAAAAAAAAGAGAAAATTTATATTTTCTATTTATTTTTCACCAACTCATTTGTGACAGCCAAATGCCCATGGTTGGCTTAGAACCTCTCTAAATGCTCTGAAACAGCAGGAATTAAAAAAAAAAATTATACTAATCAGCATTAAACTGTCCCTTAAATTTGAACACGTGTATTTAATTTGAAAATGATGCTACTGCTAGTCAGGTTACTGTGCTGTTCCCACTGGCTCTACTGCAGTTAAAAATGGGCAGTTACCACACAGTAACTGCAGTTACTGAAAAACCATCAGCTGGAACACACCCATAAGCAATTATATCTGTATATTATATCAATTATATATCTTATATTATATTATATATATATACATAAGCAATTATATCAATTATATCTTATAGCAATTATATCTGTAAAGAACATACAAAAAGGCACCAAGTAGTATATTCACTTTATTTTTAAGTCAAAATATGAAAAAAACAAAAAATTTACTCCCGACCTGCCTAATTTGCTAATATATAGCCCAAATTATAAATTTTAAATGTATTTTGCCACCTTTTAGCCTACTTATTTTTCCAGTTCTTGTTTTGCCACAGTTGCTTCAATTATCAGGTACTATGGTTGAGGTATAGATTAGCAGAATCAATAGGAAATATGCAATTTCAGCCTTAGATTTCCATATTAGGAGGGTTGGTGCTAAAGTAAAGCAGAGCTGCATACTTCTCTAGTGCTTAAATATGACCCCTTAGCAATATTGACAAGAAATGAGTAACAGAAAAAATTCAATTTGGACTAAATGGCAATCAGGAACTGGATACAGGCTAAAGGGGGCCAAAAACAGGGCTGTATAATTGGAGTTCAAAGAACTCCAATTATACAGTGATTTTAAAAAAAAATCACTGTATATAAGTGATTTTTTAGTGAACTAAACGCTTCCCTTGCTAATTTAGGACTTTAAATTGATTAGCCTACTGGAATTTACCTATCCTATGCAATTGAAATATTTTACCTTTCCAGAGCATTAAGACAATCCATCACAATAAAAAAAAAAAAAATATCCAAGGCATCTTGAATGGAATGACTAAAAGAAGACAAATGAAAATCACAATTTGCAATCTAACAATTAAACTTCTGGCCACACAAATTGTATTAGGATACCCAGCTCTGAAATAATTGCTCAAGTAGCTTTGCAGTAACTTTAACTAATATTGCAATAACTTTATAAGTTTTTTCTTAACCATTTTATTATCTACCTATCCCCCCACCCAGTAAAAGATAAAACCCACCCACCCACACAAGAAAAAAGCCAGTTTTAACAAGGATAATAACATAGTTTCTAAGTCTATTTTAGTGCAACCTACCCAACAACAAAAATCTGGCTCAATAACTCACCACACTGGTACACAAAAGTGGTGCCTTCATCCTGGATCCATCTGAACACATACTCCATGATTACCTATAATTGAAACTTTTGCCCTCTTTCCGAGTTAACTTGAGACGAACGTACAAAATGTAAAAGTTGTTAAAAGTCAACTTTTCATTAACTTTCAGTCAACTTTTACAAATCGAACGCTAAAAGTTAACTCGGAATCACAAATAAAACGTCAGAATGCTGGTTTCAGTCAACTTGGAATGTGATTCGAACGCAACTTTGAATTGATTGAAATAGCGCTGATTTTGAAATTCATTAAATGCTTCAAAATGAAAAGTTTTCTAGAAATTGGTTTAAAATCATGGCTATTTAAGCCACTTGAAAGTATAGGTCAGAATGCATTATATTTAATGTTTTTTCTTGTAAATTTGGGTTATTGAGAAGTAAACATGTTAATAAAACATTTTTTACTTCATAATAGCTTATGAAGAAAAATTGTAGCCTAGTTAAAAAATTCTGAAAGCATTTTCACTGTTATATCGCAGAGCCACTCTAATGTGCAAATATTTAGCTCAAGTTATATATTTCCCATGCATCAATCTGGTTTAAATGTCTGTACCCATAAATTGAATAAACTGCAAATAGCTTGATTAACAGAGTATCTTATTCAGATTGCCAAGGAACAAAGTTACTTGTAGAATCAGAGGTTCATTCTAAATTGAAGTATAATTTTTATTTCTGTTTGCAAATTCCATCTTAAGCCCTTTAAACTCCCTCTAAGATTATACCTTTTTCTTTCATTTTAAATATGGCTAGAATATCACTCTTCTTAAAACTTGTTTACCTGTAAATTGAATCCACAGTGACAAAATTAAGAATTGGTAAACATGTAGAAAATACATAATACAGACTAAGCTAAATATTGGATAATGTTAGTAAGGATTGGTTTGGTTAAAATTGAATTTGCAACTGTATCTCATATATAGATTCAGAAATTTAGATCCTCTGATTATAAAGATAAGTTTGTTTCTTATATATCCAAATGTTCAATTAATCAAGATATTTACTAGCAAAATAAAGAAATAGAAATCATGTTAGAAATTTAAAATTTAGGCTATATATTTACATATGAGAGGAGAGAAAATTGGGGTAAAGTGTACTAAAATTACTTTAAAATTTGCTGACTACAATTTTCTTGTGTTAACTACCAGTTAATATGATTTGTGTAGGCTACTATATGTAAGCCTATGCATTCACATGTAGTAAACTTAACAGATAGGGAGGGGGGAGGGGTAAATTTGGGATTTAAAATTATATTTAGACTTAGAATCTTTATTAATTTTTATAATTATATATTTTATCATCCAAAATTATGCATAGTTTTGTATATTTGTTGTTTTGAAAGTAAAATATTATTTTGGTTAATGTAGTCATTATGAAACAGCACTGATTATCATAAGAAATTTCAATAGTCTTGCTGTCTTTGATCTATTGCAGTATAGTGAAATACAAACAAAAACAATGGGCACATTCACACACATGAATTAGTCCCTCTAGAAAAGTTATGAGATCAGCATAAAAATTAACATGAATATTTCTGAAGCATCCATCCAATCTGTTCTTCTGTTTGTATATAAAACCTGGCCTTGGAGGGGAAAGAAACTTGCTCCTTAGAAGTATTTATCACCTTTGTTTAAGACATATTCTACAAGTCATTTAATGGTCTTACATAACAAGTGATGAAGTTCAAAGGCAATGCACCCAAAAAGATTTCATCTCAGTAACAACATGAAAAACAACAACTAAATTCTTGGTAAATTTTCTTTGATGGTAAACCACACCTATATCCTGCAATAACCTTGCTTGTTGCCTCCTTTCAACTTGGAAAAGAAACCTGGTATCCAGGTGAAGAATCTCTTGCAAACATTAATTCAAAAGCTACTTATATCCTTTGCTGAAATTCTGCTGACACAGGTACCATTTGGGTAAGGATTAAGCAAAGAATACAGAAGAAGCTGCTGTAGACAGATTTTATTGGACAATATCAATCATTCCATTGTCTATTGGTGTTGGGCAGGACAGATTTTCATCTAGTTTCTGCCAAAACCAAAGTAAGGAAAAGTAAAAGATATATGAATTAACATGGTACCAAATAGCATGTTACTATGATATTACCTTCAGTGAACTCAGAAAAGAACATGAGATCCATAAAATGTTGACAGTCTGTGCTTTATATTGCAGACCTCTCTGTATTTCAGTGGTTGAAAACATATCAATTGTGACTTTTCTAGTCTTTAACTGACATTAAAAGACATTTTTATGGTAAAAATAAAACACTCTTGGTAACAAATATCCAGCATCTATGTTTAGTAGTCTTTCTGCTTTAAAAAAAATACAGTTTTGTTTTTTCTTAGCAGGTGTAGATAGGGTCTTTGTTTTTGAGTTTAGTTAATATAAAAATTGAGATTCTTGAAGAGTTGAATTCATCCACAAATGTTTTGCATATTTTCATAAGTCAGGGAGACTTTATGGTCTATTCATCATTTAATGGATTTGCTTACATAGGAATAGTGACTTTATGTCTTGTTTATTTCATATTGGTCATATATTTCATCTTTGGAATCCTGCTCAGCATGGTTTTCGAAAAAATAGGTCTTGTAATACTCAGCTTCTTGAGGTTATTTTGGACTTTCAATGTTTTGCCGATTTAGCTATACCCTTTGACTGCATTTACATCGACTTCTCGAAGGCATTCAACAAAGGGTCAATACCCACCCTTCTTAAAAAATCTGCAGCTTATAAATTGGGTAAAAAAACAATTGCATTTATTGCTGATTATCTAAATGGATGAACTCAGCAGGTTGTTGTTGGTGAAGCTATGTCATCCTCAATTGATGTGTTAAGTGGAGTCCCCCAGGGTAGCTGCCTGGGTCCAATTTTATTTTGTTTATTTATTAATGATCTGCCTTCCTCTGTTCAGCATTCTACTGTCAAGATGTTTGTGGATGATGTAAAACTTTATCTACCAGTACAAGACCAAAACGACATGCAACTTTTACAGAAGGATCTTGACTCTCTAACTTATTGGTGTGAATCTAATTCCATGTTCATAAACCCTTCTAAGTGTGTTGTTCTACACTATGCTTGTAAACTCCCACCTGTGCATACTTACCAGCTGTCTGGCATACAAATCCCTTCTAACGAAATAGTGCATGACCTTGGTGTTTACTTTGATACCCAATTGAAATTTGATAAGCATGTTTCGGAAATTGTAAAGAATGCAAATTATTGTTTATCATCTATAAGGAGAAGCTTTAGTAGGTTTAACCTTTGTAATTTCTTACTACTATACAAATCAATGGTCCGCCCTCTTCTTGAGTATAATACTTCTGTTTGGTTTCCATTAAGTCTAACAGATGAGCATAGGATAGAAAAGGTTCAGAGAAGGGCCACTAGATTGGTCCCATATCTTCAGCGCCTTTCTTATCTGCAGAGACTTTCTAGGTTTCAACTCCCATCATTGAAGTTTCGTAGCCGTTGCAATGACCTTGTAAATGTGTTTTGTATAATTAAAGGAGTGGATGATGTTGATCCAAATTTATTTTTTAAATTTAGCCATTATCACTCTACTCGTCAGCATGATTATAAATTATATCCCCCAAAACCACTGAAAAAAATTGGTTAATTATCTTTTGTTAGTAGAGTTGCCAGACCATGGAATGGTTTGCCTTTGGAGGTTGTCAAGGCAGAGAGTGTTTGAATTTTTAAGAGTGCATTAGTAAATACGCCTTTTTATTTAGACCCTTTTGTTTTGTAGTGTCATGTTATTTAGAAGTTTTTGCTGTTTAGTTTGTTGTTGCCAATTTACTTTAGATTAGTATTATGATTTTGTGTTTTTGCGACAAGCATTGATGCTTACCGCTATTCGTAATAATAAATAAATAAATATAACCCATTGACAACAGAGAAATTGTGTGTTCAATTCTTAAATCTCTGCTCCATATTCTATAACTGGTAAAACTTTTGTATTAATTATTCTTTTATGTATTTTTAGGTTTATAATTCCCATTATTTTCAGGTTTCTAAAAACTGCAGACACAGCCACTTTGCCTCTACTAATTGTTTTATTGACATGACTCTTTAAACTTCCATATTCCAATAAAACAGATCCGAAATATTCTATTCTTTTACTTACACTCAGTTCCTTATTATTAAATTTAAATCTATTATCATCTTCACCACTGACTTTCCTTTTTTTTAAAGATAATAACTTCACTCTTTTGAACATTCAGCCTTAATTTTTTCATCTGCAAATATTCTTCTATGAGACTCAGAAGCATCTGCAGATCTTGTGTTGTACTAGCCACCAAAGCAAAATCACCTGCAAATAATAAAAGTGATAGTTTCTTGGTCCCTAGACTAACTTTTGGTATATTATGCCAAATCTGAGAAGTAACCCAGGAAATCACTTTCCTCTATTTATTTTTCAGTGTATGTTTCTTCGTCGGTGTATCTTACTAATTGACCAAGAGATACTAGTAAAATCAAGATGTGCAAATTTTCTATTATTTTGTCATAGCAGTACAGGAATTCTCATCTTGAAAAATAAGGCATTACCAGTGCCAATTTAATTCAGATCTGGCCAAGCACTTAGGAAGTCAGTAATAAAACTAAAATTAAATAGTCAACGTTTCTTCCATTATTTACTTATGTTTATTTTTATTTGATTATGGTAATTTTGCTTTTTTTTTTTCCTTTTTTAATCTATGGGCTAATCTTTTGTAGATGATGGACACATTGATATTACACACATGGGTGCCACCCAGGGGTGGTCCAAGTTCAATGAACATCTCCAGCCATCCAAATTTCCATTCAGCCTTGGATTGTTTGTAGCTGCATATATAAGAAAAATAAATCATACACACAAACTGAGCATTAAGAATAATAATAACAGTAATACAACTTTGCTAAGAAATATATTTTTTTATTGGTAGCTTGTTTGCTCAGAAATAAATGGGACAACAAAATTTTATCCAATTATCTTTTCCTTTGGGTAGGCAAGCCATAAATAAAGATTTCTAAAGATTAAAGATCTGAATTTTGACACTCTAAAAATCTAAAAAGTCTCTTGAAAACATGAATTTGAACACAAATAGTTAAAAACAAAATAGAATTGGAATATGAATTCCTTTGGTGCTGCTTCAATTACTATTTGTTTATATGGAAACCATAATTTAGTTTTCTAATTCAAGTCTCAGATGCCTTCAACTAGCATATAAGTTAAAAGTTTGGCTTCAAAGAAAGGCAAATTCATTTGGCTTCAAAGAAAGGCAAATCCATTTATAGCTTTTTAAAATCTATTTCATCAGTTACTTTGTGCTCCATGGACAGTAAGACATGGCCTGAAAATATGAGGATTTGTCTTAACAAGGATATAAGCACCCCAGTTATACCTGTATTGAACATTAGCTGAAAATTTTATTTATTACCAACTGATAATATTTTTTTGTTGTATTCTTGCACGGTTTTGGGCCTGTTTTAAGAGGCTCAAGAGGGTGGAGCTGTATTGTTAAGGGCTTACAATAGACGGATTTGGCACCCATTTTTTCTGACTTCGTAGGGGTCTGTAGGATTCGTTTGTTTTTCAAGACCTTTAGGGGCTTGGTGTGGTGCTCCTAAGGTTGTGCTGTCCAGAGTGATTCCTGGGACATCATGAAAAGGGACATTATAGGGTGTTTTCATTATTGAGGAAATGATTCAGAGCAAAAACTCAATTGAAACAAAGATCATCGAGGTCCAACTAGCTCATCACAATGGCATTTTATAGCAATATTTGAGATTTGCTCATATGAAATATCTGCAAAATACAAAGAATTTCAGGGGTGAGCAGTCAAATTTTTTGAGAATTGTATGCATGCAACAAGAGAGGTTGAAAGCTCAACCCTTACTGTCAGTGTTAGATAATTGTGTTAAGCTTTACCAAGAGCCTCCACTTCTGCCTTATTAAGTATTATTATTATCAAGCTTGAAAGGAGGAAAGGGTGGAACCTTTCAACAATGGTAAAACCCTTTTGACCCCCCTCCATTAGAGTTTTCATAAGGTACATTGAAGCTTGGTGACAAAAATTCTTGGTATATCAGTCAAGACTGTTGAATTACTGCACCTTCAACCTTATTTGTTTGAAGAAATTTTTATTTTTCTCACCACTCTTGACAAGTATATCCTGTGTTCACATACTTTTATTTTGCTCTGACTGCCTTCCAGTAGTGAAGTTCTTACGTTTTTTTTGCTATAAATAATAATAATAAGAATTTATTTCTTTCTCACAAAAACACTATAAAACTATTATAATGTGGAGTAAAAACAATTAAATACACACAGAAAATGCAAAACTTACAAACAACGAAATATAATGACTATACAAATTTTTGTTTATATTAAATAAAAACAAAAAATAAAATAAACACAAAAAAATGAATAAACATAAACACGATAACGAACTATAGAGAAAAAAAAAATCAGTATTAAATGCACACACGAAATGAAATTCACAAAAAAGGTCATCCAACAGAAGATAAGTATAGAAAAAAATTTACAAGAGGATTATGTGGAGAAAGCCTATCAAGTGGAGTACCTGAGAGCTCCCTGTGTAGCTTTTCCAACTTTAATGTTATATCAGGTACACCATATTTACTAACTAGAATCCGATTATGTGTCCAAGGAGGAATGAAAAGGAGAAACTTACAGTACCTGAAATAACTGCTCTGGATTCTTTCTAAATCAATTTTTCTCAGGATGGGGTAAATTTCTGCTGTATAAAGGATGGATTGATCACAGTATGTAGAGTGGAGTTTAAATTTCTTTATCCAAATTGCATTCTCTTAGAAATACTGTAAACAGTGCGCTGAGGAGGAGACAAAGAAGTTGAAGCAAAATATAAAAACTCACACTTCTCTTTATTCAACAAAAGGCTAATTCCAGAAAAAGCATTGGAAACAGAAGATACCATTTTGGAGAGATCAGTCCTAGTCAGACTAATTAGGAGCAAATCATCAGCATAAGCCAGATAAGAAACATCTGAAAAATCAGGTAAATACGTAGAGGATATTTTCGCATGCACGCCATAAATAAAAATTTTAAAAAGTGTAGGTGACAAAACGTCACCTTGTTTTACGCCTAAGTACCTATGTTTGCTTTAGATTGGAGTTTACTGAGCTACAGCAGACATATTGTTACAAATGGTTGTACATCCCCCTAAATACTACAAAGGGGTATTCTAAAGTAACAAATTTATAATTGCTGGCCATTCATTTTGCCAAAAATAAAAATAGACTATTCCAATTGACAAAATTCAAGAAAAAGCCCTTTCTGATTACATCTAGGAAGGTTATGTTCCAACTTTTCTGACATATTTGATTTTAGGTTTACAAGATCCTACTCCTGTCCAGAAACATTGCATTCCAACAATTCTTAGTGGCAAAGATGTTGTAGCCTGTGCAAAAACTGGCAGTGGGAAAACTCTTGCGTTTGCCCTTCCCATATTACAGAAGCTCAATGAAGATCCCTTTGGTATTTTTGCTCTCATTCTAACCCCTACACGAGAATTAGCATATCAAATAGCAGACCAGTTTAGGATTATTGGCAAGTCAATTGGACTGAAGGATTGCGTCATTGTTGGTGGAATGGATATGGTTACTCAATCAATTGAGCTATCAAAGCATCCCCATATTGTTGTTGCAACCCCTGGAAGGTCTGTAGCTTTTTTTAATTTGCTTGATGAAAAAAAGATTAGTTGTATTCTCTAACTATTAAACAAATGAAAGTGAGTCTTCATTTAGTCTTTAGGGTGAGAACACCTTTTTGGATTTATTTGATTTTAAAGCCTGCTTGGGACTTGTATTATTAGTTAAGTGCTATGAACTTGAATTAATTCAGTGACCGTAGCTAATTTGGTCTGTTATTGCATGATATTTTGCTATGGGTAAAATTTACCTAGATTCCAGACATTCATTTGTAATTTGGATAAGCTTTACATGTATCACCTGACTGTAAACATTATTGATTGGTTTTGTCTTACACCCTTATATAGTCTTTGGAACGATTTCAACCTTTTTCTTAAGGTATGTCGACAGCGCCGAGTGGATCGTTTGGGAGCAAGGAGAAGAGGGAGAGAACAAGCCCGCAGCGCCATATAGGTGCCTACCGGTTTTAATCAGCCTTAAATTGCAGGGGACAGGTGAGCAGGTTTTGACGCTTCCCTTGTTCTGGATGATCTCAGTACAGCTATTCCACTGTCTCTCCAATTAAGTGAGATATCTATTGTATCTTTGTTTGCTACATACAATGTGGAGCCAGCAGCTTGTATGGTGTCCTGTCTTGAACTTTTTATGCCGTGCCTGTGCTGTAGGGACTGTTCACCCTGAGGAGCAAAAAATTTTTATTGATAACTTGTTTGGTGACTCGAAGTCAGCGATAACTGAGCTTAGACCAGGAAAAGATACTTAGCGCCTCATCATCTATATATATATACAAAAATAAGTTGTATGTTTATGTCTTTGTCCGCATATGACGTCATTATAAGTATATAAGGCATTGTATATGACGTCATTATAAGTATATAAGGGGGCGATTCAAAGAGAAATTTCAGTATAAATACTATAATGGCAGAAGAACCAGACGAGGAAGCTCCTCAAAGAGTTAATTAGAAGAGAAATTTTAGTATAAATCCTACAATGGCAGAAGAAACAGCCGAGGAAGCGGCTCAAAGAGTTAATGCCAAAAGGCTTGCGGCTAAAAGAGAAAGTAAGAAAAGAAAGCGTGCCGAGGAATCACAAGAACAACTTGAAAACAGGCTTGCGTCTCAAAGAGAAATTACCAAAAAAATCGTACCGAGGCATCACAAGAACAACATGAAAACAGGTTCGCGGTTCAAAGAGATAATACCAAAAGAAAGCGTGCCGAGGAATCACAAGAACAACGTGAAAACCGGCTTGAGGCTCAAAGAGAAATTACCGAAAAAATCGTACCGAGGCATCACAAGAACAACGTGAAAACAGGTTCGCGGTTCAAAGAGATAATACCAAAAGAAAGCGTGCCGAGGAATCACAAGAACAACATGAAAACCGGCTTGAGGCTCAAAGAGAAATTACCGAAAAAATCAGCCAAGGAATCACAAGAACAACGTGAAAACAGGCTTGCGGCTCAAAGAAATAATGCCAAAAGAAAGCGTGCCGAGGAATCACAAGAGCAACGTCAAAATTATCGCCTGGCATTCAGGTACAGTCCAGTCGATGATTATAGCTTGAATACATGTGTTCAATTTGGGACTATGTCTAAAATTTGTCCCTATTGCAAGGCCTTGAGATTTAATGGAGAAACAATGGGAATGTGTTGCGCCTCAAAAAAGATAAACTTCCTCAACTGGCTGCACCACCAGAGCCATTGAAGACTTTATGACGCTACAGACTGGGATAACGGGACACAAGGAATATAAATGACGACCAGGACATTCACAAATTACAGACCGGGACACAAATGACAACCGGGACACAGGAATATAAATGACGACCGGGACACAGGGACACAACTACAACGGGGACGCCGGAAGGGCACAGGGGGGATATATAAATGACGACGGGGACACAGGGAATATTCGATTAGCAATCACCATCAACAAGCTCAAGGGCAATCATTAGAAAAATGCGGTATAGATCTGAATACGGGTTGTTTTCCCATGGACAATTGTATGTTGCATGTTCAAGAGTCGGTAAACCTGACAATCTATTTATATTCACTGACAATGGGACAGTGAAGAATGTTGTATGTTCGCAAGTTTTACGTAGTTAAAAATATATATATATATATATCTACCTATATTCACAGGTGGGACACAGTGACACAACTACAATGGCGCGTAACGACTTACGCGCGCGGGGGGCTTGGGGGGGGGGCGCGAAGCGCCACACCAACAGCTAGTATATATATCTTACTAGCTGTTGGGGTGGCGCTTCGCGCCACCCCAACGCCTAGTTGGTGGGGCGCTTCGCGCCCCCCCCAAGCCCCCCCCCCCCGCGCGCGTAAGTCGTTACGCGCCATATTAGTTATGCGCCATTGTAGTTGTGTCCCTGTGTCCCACCTGTGAATATAGATAGATTTATATATGTGTTTCAAACTACGTAAAAATTGCGAATAAACAACATTCTTGGCTTTCCCATTGTCTGTGCATATACAAAGCCGTATGTATATACAACCGAATATACAACATTCTTCGCTGTCCAATTGTCGCTGCATATAAATACATTGTCAGGTTTACCGACCCTCGAACATGCAACGTACAATTGTCCATGGGAAAAACAATCAGTATTAAGATCTATACCACATTTTTCTAATGATTGACCTTGAGCTTTGTTAATGGTGATTGCAAATACTAATCGAATTGGGAATTGCAATCTTTTAAATTGAAAAAGCAGATCCGTTGGAATCATGGGAATGCGAGGAATAAGAACAGCCTCACCCTCATAAGGCCCTGTCAAGATTGTGGCCTCTATTAGGTTTTCCATTGTTTTTTTTACGGCAAGTCGCGTGCCATTGCAAAGCTTTGGTGGGTTGATATTTCTTAAAAGTATTATTGGTACGCCTATTTTTAGTTGTAGCACGTGTGGTGGAAACCCTGAAGGACCTATGGAATTTAAAAATTCAGATGGATAATTAACCGCTTCATTTGGTTCCAAAACTGTGTCGACTGACTTGTAAAGGACTGCCTGGTCTCGAATCTTGGTCAAAACAATATTGTTGATTTCGTGGACGTCTATATTTTTGGGTGCGAGAATCGCTCTTTCACTTAGCCATTTATTATTTTTATAATTTTTTAGAATATTCGGAAATACTTTTTCAATCAATTCATTTTTGGACGTCACTAAATTACAGAAATCAGCAGGTAGTTGTATACGTCCTGAAATTGAGTCTAGTGTTTGACCAGAGTCATCGTTTTGCAATCGGACACGCATATTTGTAGTTAATTTTAATATTTTTACGTGTGGTCATAAATTAGAATTTTTTAGGCAAGTATTCATTTTGTCTGCAGGAGTTAAACTACGTAAAAATTGCGAATATACAACATTCTTGGCTTTCCCATTGTCTCTGCATATACAAAGCCGTATGTACTAATAATGACATCATATGCAAACGCTCTTTTTACAAACAAACAAACATGCATACACACAACTCGTTTTTATATAGATAGATAGATAGATAGATACAATACAAATTAACTGCGTAAAACTTGCGAATATACAACATTCTTCGCTGTCCAATTGTCGCTGCATATAAATAGATTGTCAGGTTTACCGACCCTCGAACATGCAACGTACAATTGTCCATGGGAAAAACAATCAGTATTAAGATCTATACCACATTTTTCTAATGATTGACCTTGAGCTTTGTTAATGGTGATTGCAAATGCTAATCGAATTGGGAATTGCAATCTTTTAAATTGAAAAGGCAGATCCGTTGGAATCATGGGAATGCGAGGAATAAGAACAGCCTCACCCTCAAAAGGCCCTGTCAAGATTGTGGCCTCTATTAGGTTTTCCATTGTTTTTTTTACGGCAAGTCGAGTGCCATTGCAAAACTTTGGTTGGTTTATATTTCTTAAAAGTATTATTTGTACGCCTATTTTTAGTTGTAGCACGTGTGGTGGAAACCCTGAAAGATCTATGGAATTTAAAAATTCAGATGGATAATTAACCGCTTCATTTGGTTCCAAAACTGTGTCGACTGACTTGTAAAGGGCAGCCTGGTCTCGAATCTTGGTCAAAACAATATTGTTGATTTCGTGGACGTCTATATTTTTGGGTGCGAGAATCGCTCTTTCACTTAGCCATTTATTATTTTTATAATTTTTTAGAATATTCGGAAATACTTTTTCAATCAATTCATTTTTGGACGTCACTAAATTACAGAAATCAGCAGGTAGTTGTATACGTCCTGAAATTGAGTCTACTGGGAGCTTTCCGTTTCCAATTGTCAGCAATTGATCTGAAAAGGTTTGACCAGAGTCATCGTTTTGCAATCGGACACGCATATTTGTAGTTAATTTTAATATTTTTACGTGTGCCCATAAATTAGAATTTTTCAGGCAAGCATTCATTCGTCTTCAATGGCTCTGGTGGTGCAGCCAATAGAGGAAGTTTAACTTTTCCTGAGGCGCAACACATTCCCATTGTTTCACCATTGAATTTCAAGGCCTTGCAATAGGGACAAATTTTAGACATTGTCCCGATTTGAACACATCTACTCAAGCTATAATCATCGACTGGGTTGTACCTGAATGCCAGGCGATAACTTTCAGGTTGCTCTGATTCCTCGGCACGCTTTCTTTTCTTACTTTCTCTATCAGCAGCAAGCCTGATTTCTTGCTGTTCTTGTGATTCCTCTGCACGCTTTCTTTTCTTACTTTCTCTATCAGCAGCAAGCCTGATTTCTTGCTGTTCTTGTAATTCCTCGGCACGCCTTCTTTTTTCACTTTCTCTTTTAGCAGCAAGTCTGCTTCCGCGTTGCTCTGGTAGTTCCTCAGCACGCTTTCTGTTCTTTTTTTCTCTATCAGCCTCAAGCCTGTTTCCTTGCTGTTCTTTTGATTCCTCGGCACGCTTTCTGTTCTTTCTTTCTCTATCAGCCTCAAGCCTGTTTCCTTGCTGTTCTTTTGATTCCTCGGCACGCTTTCTGTTCTTTCTTTCTCTATCAGCCTCAAGCCTGTTTCCTTGCTGTTCTTTTGATTCCTCGGCACGCTTTCTTTTCTGACTTTCTCTATCAGCAGCAAGTTTTTTGGCATAGACTCTTTGAGCATCTTCATCGGCTTTTGCCATGGTAAGTTCATCAGTCATTGTAAACTTAAACATTAATAGATTTCTACGTGAACATATGTCTTAAATATCTTGAATGACGTCACCGTCAAAGCAAAAATGACGACAACTAATTTCATGACGTCAATCAACACAGAAACATGACGTCACCTGATCCACAGACAGACACACAGACAGACAACTTATTTTTATATATATAGATAGATATGTATAAAAATAAGTTGTCTGTCCGTTACGCCAGATTATATCTTCTATATATATAAAAGAAAACAAACTAGAATGTAAAAACTAGAAATTGCATAAATATTTCGAAATATTTTGACAATAGATTAAAGTAATTCGAAAAAAGAAAAATGGCAAAAAACTTAAAAAAAAACTAAAAAGAAAAAACTAAAAAAACATTAAAAATTAAAAAAAGAAAAAACCTAAAAAGAAAAAACGTAAAAAAATAAAAAAGATAAAAAATTAAAAAAAACTAAAAAAAGCTAAAAAACTAAAAAAAAACTGGGAATTGCACAAACATTTCAATATATTTTGACAATAGATTAAAGTAATTCGAAAATCTTAAAACAGATACCCCAAATTTGAGGTTTAATATAAATTGTTGGAGCTTTAGCATGCTTGGCACGTAAAGATTTTTCCAAGTGTCAATGTTAGAATGAACATTGACAAATTGAAGAAAACAAATCAATAAAAAGAAGAAACTAAAAAAAAGAAAAAACTAAAGAAGAAACTGTATCTATATATATAAAAAACCAATATATATATAAATAAGTTGTCTGTCTTTTATGTCTGTTACACTATGTCTGTTACGCCAGATTATATCTTATCTATATATAAAAATAAGTTGTATGTATTTTTGTATTGAGGGTTTGCATATGACGTCTAAAAAATAAAGAAGAAACGGAAAACTGAAAAAAGAAAAATGGTAAAAAACTAAAAAGAAAAAATTAAAAAAAAACAAAAAAAATGAAAAAAATAAGAAAAGAAAAAACTTAAAAAGAAAAAATGTAAAAAAAAAATAAAAAGAAAAAAAAAACTAAAAAAAAGCTAAACAACCTAAAAAGAAAAAACTAAAAAAACTGGGAATTGCACAAATCTTTCAATATATTTTGACAAAAGATTAAGGTAATTCGAAAACCTTAAAACAGATACCCAAAATTTGAGGTTTATTATAAATTGTTGGAGCTTTAGCTTGCTTGGCACGTAAAGATTTTTCCAAGTGTCAATGTTAGAATGAACATTGACAAATTGAAGAAAACAAATCAATAAAAAGAAGAAACTTAAAAAAGAAAATCTAAAAAAGAAAAAAACTAAGAAAAGAAAAAACTAAAAAAGAAAAAAAAAACTGAAATGAAAATGTATCTATATATCTATATAAATGACGACCGGGACACTCAAAGAGAAATTACAGACTGGGATACCGGGACACAAATGACGACCGGGACACAGGGATATATATATATATATATATATATATATATATATATATATATATATATATATATATATATATATATATATATATATATATATATATGTATATATATATATATATATATATATATATATATATATATCTTCTATATATATAAAAATAAGTTGTCTGTCTGTCTGTGGATCTGTGGATCAGGTGACGTCATGTTTCTGTGTCGACTGACGTCATGTTTTCGACTGACGAAATTACGAAATTACATTGGGACACAAATGGCGACCAGGACACCGGCACATAGGGAATATAAATGACGACCGGGACACTCAAAGAGAAAGCGACCGGGACACAAGGAATTTTCAATTAGCAATCACCATCAACAAAACACCGTCAACAAACCATCACAAATGACGACCGGGACACAGGGAGTATAAATGACGACCAGGAAATAAGTAAAAAAAAACTAAAAAAAAGGTAAAAACTACAAAAAAACTAAAAAGAAAAAAACAAACTAAAAACTAATAAAAAAACTAAAAAAGCCAAAAAACTAAAAAAACTAAAAAATAAAAAAAACTAAAAAAAGGAAAGAAAAAGAAAAATAAAGGAGGAAAAACAAAACTAAAAAAATAAAAATAAAAAAAAACTAAAAAGAAAAAAGAAAAAAAAACTAAAAAAACTAGAAAAATGTAAAAACCAAAAAAACTAAAAAGAAAAAAGGGGAAAAATACAAAAATTTATTTCATCATTTACCATTCCAAAATCGAATGTATATACAGACTGGGACACCGGAATACAAATGACGACCGGGACACAGGGAATATAAATGACGACCGGGAAACAGGGACACAACTGCAACGGGGGTGCCGGGGGGCACAGGGGGATATATAAATGACGATGGGGACACAGAGAATGTTCGATTAGCAATCACCATCAACAAAGCTCAAGGGCAATCATTAGAATCATGAGGTATAACTAAAAAAAACTAAAAAAAAGGCAGAAAACTAAAACCTAAAAAAAAAGACCAATGCAAAAACGAATGTATATACAGACTGGGACACCGGGACACGAATGACGACCGGGACACCGGGACACAAGGAATATCAATGACGCCCGGGACCCTCAAAGAGAATTCACAGACTGGGACACCGGGACATAAATGACGACCGGAACACATGGAATATAAATGACGACCGGGACACCGGGGGGCACACGGGGATATATAAATGACGACGGTGACACAGGGAATCGTCGACTAGCAATCACCATCAACAAAGCTCAAGGGCAATCATTAGAATCATGAGGTATAGATCTGAATACGGATTGTTTTCCCATGGACCATTATATGTTGCATGTTCAAGAGTCGGTAAACCTGACAATCTATTTATATGCACAGACAATGGGACAGCAAAGAATGTTGTATATTCGCAAGTTTTACGTAGTTAAAAACATATATATATATATATATATATATATATATATATATATATATATATATATATATATATATATATATATATATATATGTATATATATATATATATATATATATCTATCTATATTCACAGGTGGGACATAGGGACACAACTACAATGGCGCGTAACGACTTACGCGCGCGGGGGGGCTTGGGGGGCGCGAAGCGCCCCCACCAACTAGGTGTTGGGGTGGCGCGAAGCGCCACCCCAACAGCTAGTATATATATATATATATATATATATATATATATATATATATATATATTCACAGGTGGGACACAGGGGCACAACTACAATGGCGCGTAACTAATATGGCGCGTAACGACTTACGCGCGCGGGGGGGGGGGGCTTGGGGTGTAACTAGGTGTTGGGGTGGCGCGAAGCGCCAACAGTTGTGTTCCTGTGTCCCGGTCGTTATTTATCTTCTAGCTATAAACACGTTAAAATCGAAACCAAGCACTATCTAGTTCTAATTGCGACGTTTGTGACTCACCTCCTTCGCCTTCAACGCAGCATTTTACACCATAACAATTGTTTGTGGAAATGTCCAAGTAAGAATGCCAAGAAATAGCTCATCAAAATTTTCCTCCAGCCAATTGACTCCAATTTGATATAACTTATGGTACCCCAGGAGAAAATGGCCGAGCCCATCGTTCTCCACATCACATGTTGGGCAATTTTTCTTTCCTTCAGTATTTCGTCTAAATCTCTAGAATTTGCTTCCTTCAGGTGGCAGGCCTTACCGTCATTCCATAAATTTGAAAAAAACTGCCTCATTAATAGTACGATGCAAGCTGTAAAATATAAAAGTCACGAGAGTCGAAAGTAATACTATGTAGTCTCTTCCACAACTATACTTGAAGTTATCATACCATCTTTTGGGAGCATGTTGCAAAATATAAGTAATTTTGTTTTATAAAAGGTTATTGCTGATTTGCTATCTTTTTTTGTTAAAAGTGTCGTGGGCGTCTTGATTAGCTTACTCTTTTAAACAAGCTTAATGTTTTTCTGGGTCATATTCTTCATTCGTTGAGTTATGAAATGCTTATCGATAGAATTTGGCTTGGAACTTTATCTGGGATGCAATTTTTAAGGTCTCACCACAACTTCATTAGTTGGTATGGTATGGAGTAGCTTCATTTCTTTGTTACGTAGCGGTCTAGCACAATTATGGTAGTTTCCACCCAAGGGAGGGAAAATCGTCCCAAAGTCTTCTCATAAAAAATGTCTATTGTGCAATCTTCATGTTGTTCTAAATGTGCTCTCTGGGTTTATATTTCTTCGAACTAATCCCTGCTATTAGTTTCAGACGAAATCCAATATTTCAATAACATTTTTTAATCACTTAGGAAAATGATTTCTTTCCTTTGTTTTGAGCCGCCTAAACAGTAAGAACTCTCTTTAGCCAACTTTGAGAATGCTTGACATAAATTTTTACCCTCAAGGCTTGTTTTTTCTTCATAAGTTTTATTTTATGTTTTAGACTGGCTGATCACCTTGAGAGAGAGCATGATTTTACATTAAAGAAAATTAAGTTTCTGGTTTTGGACGAGGCAGATAGACTGTTAGAAGGAAACTTTGATGAACAAGTAAGTGATTGAAAGACAGCAGATCTCTTTTTAGGGAATGAAAAAACAAAATGCTGATAAGTGCTACGAATGCGATACTAGATTAAATACTGCCCCTGTATCAGAGTGACTTCTTTATGTGAAGTTTGTCCCAAATAGAATGTGACCACAATAATTTAATTTACATAGGCTTTCACTATAATGCTTATCATTCCTATTTACGTTTGTGTCTACGGGGGGGGGGGCATCCTCTGACAGATAGACTTATGGGTAACGAATAAGCTTGTCCTGACCTAAATTAACTCTTTTCTTTCTTTTTTGAAGAACAGAGATCTTTTATATTTTCTCAGAATTGGATTATTGCGGCCGTAGTCAAGAGAGTCAGAGACTTAGCAATATACCTTTTTTTGTAAGGTATCCGGTATATTCAAGTATATCAAACACAATAAGTTTTGAGGGACTTCTGGTGATATTCTTCTTAGACTGTACTTTTATAATGAAAACACTTGCCTTGTTTTTTTTTCAGACTCCGAAAGCATAATTCAAACACAAGTGTCTAAAGTAGAAGCCACATTCATTGTCAAAAGCATAAAATAGTTGATAAAGATCTTTTGCATTTGGCTTTTTATCAAGTTAAAAGCTTAGGTTTTTAGGCGTCAGAACTACTACTACTACAATTACTACTTCTACTGCGATTACTAGAGAGGCTAAGTACATCAAGAGGGAAGTCTCAGGTAATGTAGATTGGGAAGTTGAACTAAATCAAAATACATTCTTTTCAGACAGGTTGTCAAAAGGACGTACCCGTTTTCTGTTTTTTTTTTTTTTCTGTAAACATCCATAGTTCGGCTTACGATTTTTGGGTTAGGGAGTCTTTTTCAACAGTTTTAACAACATACACCCCTCTGAAAATCTTTACATAAATAGGATTGTTCAATTTAGTTTTATACCTCCTCTAGTGAACCTGAAAAGTAAAACTAAATACCATTACCAAAAAATCTATCTATGCTCTTTGAGAACCTCGGTACACTTACACTCTTGTGATCTTGTTAAATTGTAAGAGCAGAAGTAGTAAAAGCAGGGCTGCCACAAAGTCCCTGAAGTCTCTGGAAGTCCCTAAACCTGGCTTTAGTCCATATTGGTCCCTAAATCAGTGCTCAGGTCCCTTAAAAAAATTTCTCGATCAACATTCTTCCATATTAGTTGAATATCTCATGTCTAAGTAATGGAAGCCGCTATGCAAGGTATGGTATTTCACTCTTGGTTTCATGTAAGTCATTTTCAACATGCGTTCTTGTGACCATAATTCTGTTTCACTGCTGCAACGTTACTGTATGAATGAACGATACTATAAAGTAGTGAAAAGGATTGACACCCTTTGCCTCTGGAGTCATCTTAGGATATTTTTTTTATCCCAGCTTTCAGGAGATTGTGCTAGATACTTGGGCCTAGTTAGCCTTGAATTCTAAGCGGCTGGTTATTTTGTCAGTATTATACTAGATACGTTTTTCTTTTATCCTAGCTTTCAGGAGAGTTAATTATTTTGTCAGTGTTTTGCCAGATACATGGACCAGCCTTGGATTTTAGGGAGTTGAGGGGTAATAGCCTCTTGGCATAACTGCTCTTAGCTTCTCTTCTTTTTTCAGATGGTAACTGCTTATAACTGAATTTAAATGGGAAAGTGCAAATATAAAAATATTTGGCTTGAGGAGAAAGACGAAACAGGGCACCAATTGAAAAAGTGGTTCAAAGCAGTCCCAGGAGATGTACGTTTTATTTCAACGTAAAATTCAACGTACAACGTACATTTTATTAAAAGACGATAATTAGAAGAACAAACCATTTCATATATTAGACTTAGTTAGCTTTCAGATTCTTTAAGGCTGGTTTCTTACTTTTCAAATAAAAAGAAAAAGCCATAGTGTCTTTCCTGTTGATAATTCATCAGCTGCCTGACGAAGGATTAAAGATAGCCTAATATTGTCCTTATCGATGAACCATATAGGACCAAACAGAAAGCAGGTCGTCCTCAATTGGGGTAGGATGATGTCGGAAAGAAATGTTTTAGGAAAATAGGAATTTCTTGGAAGGGTATAAAGATGATCCGGGTTGCGGCGGTAGCTAGCAACCTAATTAGAGATAGCAGACAAAGGTTAAATCTCTTCATTAATTTGGCTTTTGGTATTGTCTTAGGGGCATTCTTCCATCGCCTTTTAAAAGATCTTCCTGGAGGTGACTAACTGGGAATTTCTTTTTAAAATTTTAATTTATGTTTATAATTCCGTATGTTAGATATTCTTTCTGCTGAAGAATTGAGCCCCATTCTCCTACGTAGTAGGTAGGTATTCTTACTATTGTGACATCGGAGGCTTATCTATCTTCTATATATTATCTATATATATATATTGTTTGTCTGTCTGTTGACTGACGTCATGTTTGTGTGTCGACTGACTTCATTATAAGGATTAAGCATTATGCCGTCATGAAGTTGTTTGTCGACTCACATCATGTTTGTCGACTGACAAAATTACAGACCGGGACACAGGAGACACAAATAACGACCGGGACACAGGGAATATAAATGACGACCGGGACACTCAAAGAGAAATTACAGACTGGGACACCGGGACACAAATGACGACCGGGACACAGGGAATAGAAATGACGACCGGGACACAGGGACACAACTACAACGGGGACGCCGGGGGGCACAGGGGGATAAACAAATGACGACGGGGACACAGGGAATGTTCGATTAGCAATCACCATCAACAAAGCTCAAGGGCAATCATTAGAATAATGAGGTATGGATCTGAATACGGTTTTTTTTTCCCATGGACAATTGTATGTTGCATGTTCAAGAGTCGGTAAACCTGACAATCTATTTATATGCACAGACAATGGGACAGCGAAGAATATTGTATATTCGCAAGTTTTACGTAGTTAAAAACATAAATATATCTATCTATATTCACAGGTGGGACACAGGGACACAACTGCAATGTCGCGTAACTAATATGGCGTGTAACGACTCACGCGCGTGGGGGGCGTGGGGGGCTTTGGACTCATCCATACAATCACATAGGTCAAAGAGCATAGCCATACACAATCAACCATAAAAAATAATCCATGGACAGGCAGTCATGTCGTCAATAAGTATAAGTCTTCATTTACCAAACAATAGAAAAAATAATATAGACAAATAATTCAGAGGCAACAACCCAACACAAGGGCTCATCAGGAGAATACACTGGCCTATATAGGGTTTCGCCACTTTAAACCGATTGTCAGGTTTACCGACTCTTGAATATGCAACATATAATTGTCCATGGGAAAAACAATCCGTATTCAGATCTATACCTACCTCATTATTCTAATGATTGCCCTTGAGCTTTGTTGATGGTGATTGCTAATCAAACATTCCCTCTGTCCCCATCGTCATTTATATATCCCCCTGTGCCCCTCGGCGTCCCCGTTGTAGTTGTGTCCTTCCAGTCGTCATTTATAGTCGACAAACATGACGTCAGTCGACACACAAACATGACATCAGTCGACACACACGTCCGGTCGGTATATACATTTGTTTTTGAATTGGTATATGATGAAATAAATTTTTTGTTTTTTTCATTTTTTCTTTTTAGTTTTTTTTTGGTTTTTACTTTTTTTTTAGCTTTTTTAGTTGGTTTTCTTTTTTCTTTTTATTTTTTTATGTAGTTTTTACCTTTTTTATTTTTTTTTATTTTTATTTTTTTTTTAGTTTTCTCCTTTGTTTTTCAGTTTTTTCCTTTTTTTAGTTTTTTTTTTCTTTTTCAGTTTTTAGTTTTTTTGTAGTTTTTTTTTATTATTTTTTAGTTTCTTTTTTCTTTTTAGTTTTTTTGTAGTTTTTACCTTCTTTTTTAGTTTTTTTTTCCTTTTTTAGTTTTTAGTCTTTTTTTAGTTTTTTTTTCTTTTTTAGTTTTTAGTTTTTACCTTTTTTTAGTTTTTTTTTTAGCTTTTTTTAGTTTTTTCAGTATTTTCTTTTTAGTTTTTTTTTGTAGTTATTTCCTTTTTTAGTTTTTTTCTTCTTTCGTATTAATGCGAAAGCCACGGTTCGAACCTGGAACCTCTCGGACCTAGAACCTGGAACATAACGCTTTACCAACTCAGCTACTTCGGCTTGAATACATCCGTTTTTGAAGTGGTATATTGTGAAATAATTCAGACGTCATATGCAGACAAACACGACGTCAGTCGACAGACAGACAGACACACAAACGAACAACTTATATATATATATATATATATATATATATATATATATATATATATATATATATATATATATATATATATATATATATATATATATATATATATATATATATATATATATAGATAAGTTGTATGTTTGTGTGCTTGTCCGCATATGACGTCATTATAAGTATATAGGATTTTGTGTATGACGTCACTATAAGAATATAAGGGGGCGATTTAAAGAGAAATTTTAGTATAAATCCTGCAATGGTAGAAGAAACAGCCGAGGAAGCTGCTCAAACAGTTAATTAAAAGAGAAATTTTAGTATAAATCCTATAATGGCAGAAGAAACAGCCGAGGAAGCTGCTCAATGAGCTAATGCCAAAAGGCTTGCGACTAATAGAGAAAGTAAGAAAAGAAAGCGTGCCGAGGAATCACAAGAACAGCGTGAAAACAGGCGTGCGTCTCAAAGAGAAATTACCAAAAAAATTGTGCCGGGGAATCACAAGAAAAACTTGAAAACAGGCTTTCGGCTCAAAGAGAAATTGCCAAAAGAAAACGTACCGAGGAATCACAATAGCAACGTGAAAACTGGCTTGAGGCTCAAAGAGAAAATGCCAAAAGAAAGCGTGCCGAGGATTGAAGACTTTGTTTAATGGAACTACGTCAGAATCTAAGCGTTTTTTTTATCAAACATCCGAAAATATAACTCATGTTTCCAAATGATGTCGTTTGGTGCCCAAATCGTAAATCAAGATGAGTTTATGCCTACTTTCAAAGTAAAAAGGCAAATGTATCATAGAGCAGGGTTCCTTCTACCATTCTCAGGTGAGGATCATAAATTTTTACAACTGTACTTCATCACTGATAGCAATTCTGAATTGAATGCACGTTGCAAAAGTTCTCCCGACGTTGAAAGCTCTATCGTTTCCCAATTGCAACATCTTTTCCACGAAAACAATGATTTAGTGTGCTTAGTGTGGCGAACATGTGCGTAGAAACAACGCTCCAACTATCGGGGAAGTGGCAATCGTTATGGTCGGTGTTCAGTTTTTACCTCGAGATATTATTCTTCATAAGCGAAACGCTCAGTTAGTAAGAATTGCTGAAACTCATCGATGCTACAATGCCCTACAATATCCTATCATTTTTTGGGATGGAGCTGACGGCTATCACTTTAATAATCTATATATATATATATATATAAATAAGTTGTTTGTTTGTGTATCTGTCTGTCTGTCCGCATATAACGTCTGAATTATTTCATCATATACCAATTTAAAAACGAATGTATTCAAGCCGAAGTAGCTGAGTTGGTAAAGCGTTATGTTCCAGGTTCTAGGTCCGAGTGGCTCCAGGTTCGAACCTCGGCTTTAACATTAATACAAAAGAAGAAAAAAACTAAAAAAGGTAAAAACTACAAAAAAATAAAGAGAAAATACTAAAAAACTAAAAAAGCCAAAAAACTAAAAAAAAACTAAAAATAACATAAAAAGGTAAAAAACTAAAAACTAAAAAAGAAAAAAACTAAAAAAAGGTAAAAACTACAAAAAAACTAAAAAAAAACAACTAAAAACTAATAAAAAAACTAAAAAAAAAACTAAAAAAACTAAAAACTGAAAAAGAAAAAACTAAAAAAGGAAAAAAACTGAAAATTAATGGAGAAAAAGGAAACTAAAAAAAATAAAAATCAAAAAATCAAAAAGGTAAAAACTTAAAAAAACTAAAAAGATAAAGGAAAAAAACTAAAAAAGCTAAAAAAAAGGTTAAAAACCAAAAAAACAAAAAAGAAAAAAGGAAAAAAAAACAAAAAATTTATTCATCATATACCAATTCAAAAACGAATGTATATACAGACTGGGACACAGGGAATATAAATGACGACCGGAACACTAAAGGAGAAACTACAGAGTGGGACACCTGGACACAAATGACGACTGGGACATGTGTGTCGACTGACGTCATGTTTGTGTGTCGACTGACGTCATGTTTGTCGGCTGACGTCATTATAAGGATTGAGCTGTATGTTGTCATGAAGTTGTTTGTCGACTGACGAAATTACAGACTGGGACACAAATGACGGCCGGGACACAGGGAGTATAAATGACGACCGGGACACAGGGAATATAAATGACGACCGGGACACAGGGAATATAAATGACGACCGGGACACTCAAAGAGATATTACAGACTGGGACACAGGGACACAACTACAACGGGGACGCCGGAGGGCACAGGGGGGGGGGTATATAAATGACGATGGGGACACAGGGAATGTTTGATTAGCAATCACCATCAACAAAGCTCATGGGCAATCATTAGAATAATGAGGTATAGATCTGAATACGGATTGTTTTTCCCATGGACAATTATATGTTGAATGTTCAAGAGTCGGTAAACCTGACAATCTATTTATATGTACAGACAATGGGACAGCGAAGATTGTTGTATATTCGCAAATTTTACGTAGTTAAAAACATATATATATATATATATATATATATATATATATATATATATATATATATATATATATATCTATATATATAAAAATAAGTTATTTGTCTGTCTGTCGACTGACGTCATGTTTGTGTGTCGACTGACGTCATGTTTGTCGACTGACGTCATTATAAGGATTGAGCTGTATGTCGTCATGAAGTTGTTTGTCATCTGACGTCATGTTTGTCGACTAACGAAACTACAGACCGGGACACTGGGACACAAATGACGTGTTATGTCTATTATAACGTAATAGAGGCAACAATCTTGACAGGGCCTTTTGAGGGTGAGGCTTTTCTTATTCCACGCATTCTCATGATTCCAATGGATCTGCCTTTTCAACCTAAAAGTTAGATGAAGATCCACCTGGACAGCGAGAGTCAAAACATATCAAAACTGAAAATGATAGCGATGATGATTGGGTTTGGGATCTTGACTTGGATAAGGTCATCAATGCCTACCAGATTTTAGTTAAAAAAACAAAGGTTCGTCGATATGTATTTCATAGTGAAGCTGAAAAATAAAGAAGAAAAAGAAAACTGAAAAAAGAAAAAATGTAAAAAACTAAAAAATACTAAAAAGAAAAAACACTCAAAGAGAAATTACAGACCGGGACACAAATGACGACCGGGACAGAGGGAATATAAATAACGACCGGGACACTCAAGGAGAAATTACAGACTGGGATACCGGGACACAAATGACGACCGGGACACAGGCAATATAAATGACGACCAGGACACAGGTATTTAAGAATATCGTTCAAAGACAAATTTTTAATTGTAAGAAGACCGTTGAAAGAGAAATTTCTAATTGTGAAATGACTGAAGAACCTACAATGGCAACACCCGAGGAAGCTGCTCAAAACGAATGTATTCACGCCGAAGTAGCTGAGTTGGTAAAGCGTTATGTTTCAGGTTCTAGGTCCGAGAGGCTCCAGGTTTGAACCTTGGCTTTAGCATTAATACAAAAGAAGAAAAAAACTAAAAAAAAAATATATATATATATTTATATATATCATCTTTTCCACAAAAATAATAATTTAGTGCTTCTGCTTAAAAACAGCAATCGAATTGATGCCTCCTGATACGCAACTATCAACAAAGTGGCAATCGTTGTGGTCGGTGATCAGTTCTTACCTCGAGATAATATTCTTTATAGGCGAAACAATCAGTTGACAAGAATTGCTTAAACTCATCGATGCTACGATGCCCTACAATATCCTGACGAATATAAATGACGCCCGGGACACTCAAATAGAAATCACAGACTGGGACACCGGGACACAAATGACGACGGGGACCCAGGGAATATAAATGACGACCCTGACACAGGGACACAACTACAACGGGGACGCCGGGGGGCACAGGGGGATATATAAATGACGACGGCAGCAAAGGAAATGGTCGATTAGCAATCACCATCAACAAAGCTCAAGGGCAACCTATAGAATCATGAGGTATAGATCTGAATACGGATTGTTTTCCCATGGACCATTATGCGTTGCATGCTCAAGAGTCGGTAAACCTGACAATCTATTTATATGCACAGACGATGGGACAGCAAAGAATGTTGTATATTCGCAAGTTTTACGTAGTTAAAAACATATATATATATATATATATATATATATATATATATATATATATATATATATATATATATATATATATATATATATATCTATATTCACAGGTGGGACACAGGGACACAACTACAATGGCGCGTAACTAATATGGCGCGTAACGACTTACGCGCGCGGGGGGGCTTGGGGGTTGCTGGGCGAAGCGCCCCCACCAACTAGGTGTTGGGGTGGCGCTTCGCGCCACCCCAACAGCTAGTATATCTATGTATATAAAAATAAGTTGTCTGTCTGTCTGTGGATCAGGTGACGTCATGTTTCTGTGTTGACTGACGTCATGAAATTAGTTGTCGTCATTTTTGCTTTGACGGTGACGTCATTAACGGTATTTAAGACATTTGTTCACGGAAAAATGTTTAATTGTAAAATGACTGAAGAACCTACAATGGCAACAGCCGAGGAAGCTGCTCAAAGAGTTTATGCCAAAAAACTTGCTGCTGATAGAGAAAGTAAGAAAAGAAAGCGTTCCGAGGAATCACAAGAACAGCAAGAAAACAGGCTTGCGGCTAAAGAACGCAAAACCGCGCAGTTAGATGAAAATCCACCTGGACAGCGAGAGTCAAAACATATCAAAACTGAAAATGATAGCGATGATGATTGGGTTTGGAATTTTGACTTGGATAAGGTCATCAATGCCTACCAGATTTAAGTTAAAAAAAAACAAAGTTCGTCGATATTTACTTCGTAGTGATGCTGAAAAATAAAGAAGAAAAAGAAAACTGAAAAAAGAAAAAAGGTAAAAAACTAAAAAAAAACTAAAAAGAAAAAAACACTCAAAGAGAAATTACAGACTGGGACACAAATGACGACCGAGACAGAGGGAATATAAGTGACGACCGGGAACCTCAAAGAGAAAGATTCTATGCCAAAAAACTTGCTGCTGATAGAGAAAGTAAGAAAAGAAAGCGTGCCGAGGAATCACAAGAACAGCAAGGAAACAGGCTTGAGGCTGATAGAGAAAAGAAAGCGTGCCAAGGAATCAAAAGAACAGCAAGGAAACAGGCTTGAGGCTGATAGAGAAAGAAAGAACAGAAAGCGTGCCGAGGAACTACCAGAGCAACGCAAAACCAGACTTGCTGCTAAAAGAGAAAGTGAAAAAAGAAGGCTTGCCGAGGAACTACCAGAGCAACATGAAACCAGACTTGCTGCTAAAACAGAAAGTGAAAAAAAAGGTATGCCGAGGAACTACCAGAGCAACATGAAACCAGACTTGCTGCTAAAAGAGAAAGTGAAAAAAAGAAGACGTGCCGAGGATTCACAAGAACAGCAAGAAATCAGGCTTGCTGCTGATAGAGAAAGTAAGAAAAGAAAGCGGGCCGAGGAATCAGAGCAACCTGAAAGTTATCGCCTGGCATTCAGGTAAAGCCCAGTCGATGATTTTAGCTTGAGTAGATGTGTTCAAATCGGGTCGGTGATCAGTTTTTACCTCGAGATATTATTCTTCATAAGCGAAACGCTCAGTTGTTAAGAATTGCTGAAACTCATCGATGCTACGATGCCCTACAATCTATATATATAGAAATAAGTTGTTTGTGGGTTATGTCTGTCTGTCTGTCTGTCGAATGACGTCATGTCATCATGTTGTCATGAAGTTAGTTGTCGTCATGTTTGTTATGACGATGACGTCATTAAAAGTATTTAAGAAAATCTTTCAAAGACAAATTTTTAATTGTAGAAGATCGTGGACGGAAAAATATTTAATCGTAAAATGACTGAAGAACCTACAAGGGCAACAGACACACAACTTTCGAGTGACGTCATGTCATCATGTCGTCATATCGTAATGAAGTTAGTTGTTGTCATGTTCGTTATGACGATGAGGTCATTAAAAGTAATTAAGAAAATCGTTCTTAGACAAATTTCTTCTTAATTGTAAGAAGATCGTGGACGGAAAAATGTTTAATTGTAAAATGACTGAAGAGCCTACAATGGCAACAGACACACAACTTATTATATATATATATATATATATATATATATATATATATATATATATATATATATCTATATATATATAAATAAGTTGTTTGTGGGTTATGTCTGTCTGTCTGTCTGTCCGCATATGACGTCTGAATTATTTCATCATATACCAATTCAAAAACGAAAGTATACAAGCTGATGTAGCTGAGTTGGTAACGCGGTATGTTCCAGGTTCTAGGTTCGAGAGGTTCCAGGTTCAAACCTTAAATACAAAAGAAGAAAAAACTGAGGTAAAAACTACAAAAAAACGAAAAAGGAAAAAAACTAAAAAAAAACTAAAAAAGCTAGAATACTAAAAAAAACTAATAAAAGTTAAAAAACTAAAAACTAAAAAATAAAAAAAAAATAAAAAAACGTATAAACTACAAAACTAAAACCTAAAAAAAAACTAAAAAAGGTAAAAACGAAAAAAACTAAAACGAAAGAAAAACTAAAAACTAATAAAAAAAAACTAAAAAAACTAAATAGAAAAAAGACTAAAAAGAAAAAAGAAAAAAACTAAAAAAGCTAAAACCAATAATAAAACTAAAAGACACAGGGACACAACTACAATGGCGCGTAACTAATATTGGTAGAGCGCTATGTTTCAGGTTGTAGATCTGAAAGGTTCAACCCTGAATACAAAAGAAGAAAAAAAAACTAAAAAAGGGAAAAACTACAAAAAAAAACTAAAAAAAAGAAAGAAAAACTAAAAACAAAAAAATTATTTCATTAACCAATTCAAAAACGAATGTATTCAAACCCGAGTAGCTGAGTTGGTAACGCGTTATGTTCCAGGTTCTAGGTCTGAGAAACTGCAAAAAAAAAACTAAAAAAAAACTAAAAAAACTAAAAAAAACTAAAACAAGGTAAAAACTACAAAAAAACTAAAAAGAAAAAAACTATAAACTAAAAAAAACTAAAAAAGAAAAAAAGAAAAAAAGAAAAAAGGAAAAAAACTGAAAAATAAAGGAGAAAAACAAAACTAAAAAAAAACTAAAAAGGTAAATACTACAAAAAAAATAAAAAGAAAAAAGGAAAAAAACCCAAAATTTATTTCATCATATACCAATTCAAAAACGAATGTATATACAGACCGGGACACAGGGACACAAATGACGACCGGGACGCCGGGGGGCACAGGGGGATATCTAAATGACGACAGGGGCACAGGTAATGTTCGATTAGCAATCACCATCAACTCACCATCAAAGCTCAAGGGCAATCATTAGAATCACGAGGTATAACTAAAAAAAAAACTAAAAAAAAGGTAAAAAACTAAAAACTAAAAAAAGACCAATTCAAAAACTAATGTATATACAGACCGGGACACCGGGAATATAAATGACGACCGGGACACTCAAAGAGAGATTACAGACTGGGACACCGGGACACAAATGACGACCGGGACACAGGGAAGAAAAAAGAAAAAAAAACTAAAAAAAAGTAAAAACCAAAAAAAAACTAAAAAGAATATAAATGACGACCGGGACACAGGGACACAACTACAACGGGGTCGCCGGGGGCACAGGGGGATATATAAATGACGACGGGGACATAGGGAATGTTCGGTTAGCAATCACCATCATCAAAGCTCAAGGGCAATAAAATTGAATCAGAACATTTGCTATATATCCGCCTGAATCAGACCAAGCTCCGCTCTGAACAATACATTCATTTGCGAGATGCAGTTATAAATGACGGTAATACCACAAACGTTGGAAGATTAACAATTTTACCTTCGTCATATGCTGGCAGTCCCCGTCATATGCATGAATATGCTCAAAATGATATTGCGTATGTTCGTCTCTATGGTCGTCCAGATTTATTTATTACATTTACATGTAATCAATCTTGGGACGAGATACTGCAGCTTTTACTTCAAGGACAATCGGCGGTTCATAGACATGACATTACGGCCCGTGTCTTCCGGCAAAAGTTGAAATCACTGATAAACTACATAGTAAATTTTGAAGAGTTTGGGTCAGTGCGATGCTGGATGTACTCAGTGGAATGGCAAAAACGAGGTTTGCCACACGCATATATACTAATCTGGCTAAATAAAAAATTACTTCGAACAAAATTGATGATGTGATTTCCGCTGAAATACCTGATGAAAATGTTGGTAAGGGGTTACATGATATTATTGTAAAAATTATGATACATGGACCTTGTGGTGCACTGAACGAAAATTCACCATGCATGGCCAAAGGAAGGTGCACAAAGCAATATCCTCGACTTTTAGTATCCAACACAATTACTGGCAATGATGGTTACCCACAGTATAGAAGAAGATCTACTGAAGATGGCGGTAAAACAGCAATAATAAAGAGGCGTAACGGTACCACCATCGAAGTAGATAACCAGTGGGTTGTTCCATATTCCCCATTATTATCAAAAACATTTAATGCACACATAAACGTTGAATACTGTAACTCCGTAAAGGCAATCGAATAGATATGTAAGTACGTCAACAAAGGCAGTGACATGGCAGTTTTTGGCTTGCAGCCCGAAATCAAAGATATCGACGAAATCGTACAATATCAGGCTGGAAGATACATAAGCAGTAATGAAGCTGTTTGGCGAATTCTTTCATTTCCGATACATGAACGTAGTCCAGCTGTTGTTCATTTAGCGGTACATTTACAGAATGGTCAACGTGTTTATTTCTCGGAAACCAACGTGCAACAAAGAGCCCTGAATCCACCGGATAAAAAGTTAACCGGTTTTGTTTCGCTTTGCAAAAATGATTCTTTTGCAAAAAAACTGCTGTATACTGAAGTGCCTTCGTATTACACGTGGAATACTAAAAATAAGTATTTGAACGTCGAAAACAGGTTAAGTCAGTCGACGGCCAACCTATTATCTTCAAAGATACCACGATAGGAAGACTCTACACCGTTCACCCCAATCAACATGAATGCTTCTTTCTACGCTTGCTTTTGGTGAATGTACCCGGTCCGACATCCTTTGAGTATTTGAGAACTGTAAACGGTACTATACTTGACACTTACCGTAGTGCATGCCAAGCTCTGAATTTATTGGAGAATGACCAACACTGGGATAACTGCATCGATGAGGCGTGCGAAACGTCAACTCCAAGTCAAATTCGTGCATTGTTTGGCATCATTTTAACAACTTGCTCTCCATCAGCTCCTACAGAGTTATGGGAAAAATATAAGTCAAAAATGTCCGAAGATATACTCCATCGAAAACAGTTAGAGACGTCAGATATGACTTTTGATTTTACATCAGAAATTTATAACTACACTTTAGTTATTATAGAACATTTGTGCGTACGTATGGCAAACAAACCTCTTCAGGATTTGGGAATGCCTTCACCTAACCGTATCGCTGCTGTTTCGACATGTGTAGAATTGGATCGTGAACAAAGTTACAGTACGAGTGATCTATTGTCGTATGTACAAAATAGCATTTCCAAGTTAACGTCGGAACAAAAAGACATTTATGATACGATAATGGATTGTGTCGATAACAACGTTGGAGAAATTTTCTTTTTGGATGCGCCATAAGGTACTGGTGAGACGTTTGTGATAAAATTGATTCTGGCACCAATTCGATCAAAAGATGATAAAGCGTTGGCAATTGCGTCGTTCGGAATAGCTGCAACATTGCTGCCTGGTGGAAGAACTGCTCATTCCGCTTTGAAATTGCCTCTGAATTTGCATTCTACAGAAACTCCCACGTGCAATATTTCCAAATCATCTGGGATGGGTAAAGTATTGCAGTAATGCAAACTTATTATTTGGGATGAGTGCACAATGGCACACAAAAATCGCTCGAGGCTCTGGATCAATGCTTGAAAGATTTGCGAGGGAAGTCGAAACCCTTTGGCAGCACATTAATATTGCTTGCGGGAGATTTCAGGCAAACATTACCTATAATACCTAGATCAACTCCTGTAGACGAAATGAATGCTTGCCTGAAAAATTCTAATTTATAGGCACACGTAAAAACATTAAAATTAACTACAAATATGCGTGTCCGATTGCAAAACGATGACTCTGGTCAAAAATTTTCAGATCAATTGCTGGCAATTGGAAACGGAAAGCTCCCAGTAGACTCAATTTCAGGACGTATACAACTACCTGGTGATTTCTATAATTAGTGACGTCCAAAAATGAATTGATTGAAAAAGTATTTCCGAATATTCGAAACAATTATAAAAATAATAAATGGCTAAGTGAAAGAGCGATTCTTGCACCCAAAAATGTAGACGTCCACGAAATCAACATTATTGTTTTGACCAAGATTCGAGACCAGGCAGTCCTTTACAAGTCAGTCGACACAGTTTTGGAACCAAATGAAGCGGTTAATTATCCATCTGAATTTTTAAATTCCGTGGATCTTTCAGGGTTTCCGCCACACGTGCTACAACTAAAAGTAGGCGTACCAATAATACTTTTAAGAAATATCAACCCACCAAAGCTTTGCAATGGCACGCGACTTGCCGTAAAAAAAAACAATGGAAAACCTAATAGAGGCCACAATCTTGACAGGGCCTTTTTAGGGTGAAGCTGTTCTTATTCCTTGCATTCCCATGATTCAAACGGATCTGCCTTTTCAATTTAAAAGATTGCAATTCCCAATTCGATTAGCATTTGCAATCACCATTAACAAAGCTCAAGGTCAATCATTAGAAAAATGTGGTATAGATCTTAATACTTATTTGTTTTCCCATGGACAATTGTACGTTGCATGTTTGAGGGTCGGTAAACCTGACAATCTATTTATATGCAGCGACAATTGGACAGCGAAGAATGTTGTATATTCGCAAGTTTTACGCAGTTAATTTGTTTTGTATCTTATCTATCTATCTATCTATATAAAAACGAGTTGTGTGTATGCATGTTTGTTTGTTTGTAAAAAGAGCGTTTGCATATGACGTCATTATTAGTACATAAGGCTTTGTATATGCACAGACAATGGGAAAGCCAAGAATGTTGTATATTCGCAAGTTTTACGTAGTAAATCGATAGATTCATCCACTAACAAACAAACGGATAAGAAATGGAATGCGATGAATTATTGTTCCTATAGACTAATGATTCTTCCCAATGACGAAGGTGCCAAAATCGAAAATCAAGATCAATTTATGCCTACTTTCAAAGTAAAAGGGCAAATTTATCATAGAGCAGGGTCCCTTCTACCATTCTCAGGTGAGAATCATAAATTTTTACAACTGTACTTCATCAGTGATAGCAATTCTGAATTGAATGCACGTTGCAAAATCTCTCCCGACGTTGAAAGGTTTATCGTTTCCCAATTGCAACATCTTTTCCACGAAAACAATGATTTAGTGCGCCTGTTCAAAACAGCAATCGATATGATGCAACAAACGGATGAGAAATGCAGTGCGATGAATTATTATTCCTATAGACTAATGATTCGTCCCAATGACGAAAATCTATATATTTAAAAATAAGTTCTATGTATGTCCGTCTGTTATGATGTGCATATGATGTTGAAAAATAAAGAAGAAAAAGAAAACTAAATAAAGAAAAAAAGGTAAAAAACTAAAAAAAACTAAAAAAAAAGAAACTAAAAAAATAAAAAAACTAAAAAATAAAAAAAACTAATAAAAGAAAAAACCTAAAAAGAAAAAACCTAAAAAAATAAAATAAAATAAAAAAGTTAAAAAAACCAAAAAGAAAAAAAAATCTGAAAAACCAAAAAAGCTAAAAAACGAAAAAAAAACTAAAAAAGATAAAAATTAAAAAAGAGAAAACGTATATATAAAAATAAAAAAGCTAAAAATTAACAGAAAAGAAAAAAACAAAAAATAAAAAAAATAAAAAAATAAATAAAGAAAAAATCTAAAAAGAATAAAACTAAAAAAAACTAAAAATAATAAATAAGGTGAAAAAATAAAAATAAAAAAAAGCTAAAAAAAATAAAAAAACTAAAAAAAAAGAAAAAACTAAAAAAATAAACAAAAAAGGTAAAAAACTAAAAAAACAACTAAAAAGAAAAATAAAAAAACTGAAAAAGCTAAAAACAAAAAATTATAAAGAAGAAATCCTTAAAAAGAAAAAAACTGAAAAAGAAAAAAAAGAAAAAAAGAAAAAAAAACTAAAAAAAGAAAACTAAAAAAATGAGAACTAAAAAAGAAAAACTAAAAAAGAAAAAAACTGAAAAAAGAAAAACTAAGAAAGGAGAAAAAACTAAAAAATAAGGAAGAAAAAGAAAACTAAAAAAGAGGAAAAAATAGAAAAACTTTAAAAGGTAAAAAACTAAAAAAAACTAAAAAAGGATAAAAACTAAAAAAAATAAATAACTACAAGAAGAGGAAAAAAAAACTAAAAAAGAATACAAATTTAAAAAAGAAGAAACTAAAAAAAAACTAAAATAACAGAAAAACTGAAAAAAAACATTAAAAATCGACAAAACCAAAAAAGAAAAAAAAAATAAAAAGAAAAAAGCTAAAAAGAAGAAAACTTAAAAATAAAAAAATAAAAAATAAAAAAAGAATAAAAAAAGACAAAACTAAAGAAAAAGAAAGAAAAAATTAAAAACTAAAAAAAAATAAAAAAAGAAAAAGCTTAAAGAAAGAAACAAAATAAAAAACGAAAAAAACTAAAAAAGAAAAAACTAAAGAAGAAAAAAAACTAAAAAAGAAAAACAAAAAAAAAGAAAAAACTGAAAAAAGAAAAAATAAAAAGGAAAAAAAGAAAAAACTAAGCACAATGGCAATCATTAAAAAAAAAACTAAAAAAGAGGTTTCAGTTCTTTTTCATTTTCTTTACCACTGTCTTAATCAAGTATTCAATAATACTTTTTTTTTAATAATATATAGTCAAAAAAATTGAGGCTCTTCCAATTTTATTAAATTGTTTAAAATGTAAAAAACTGGTAATTGCACAAATATTTCATTATATTTTGACAATGGATTAAAGTAATTCGAAAACCTTAAAACAGAAACCCAGAAGTTTGAGGTTTATTAGAAATTGTTGAGCTTTAGCATGCTAGTTACGTAAAGAAAATTTTTTCAAGTGTTAATCAATGTCAAAAGATAGACCAAAAATTGAACACCAGGACGAAAAACTGGAGCAACGCAAAACCAGGCTTGCGGTTCAAAGAGAAAGGGCCAGATTAGGAATGTACAATTTACGTCAACGAAGGCGTGTCGAGGAACCACGAGAGCAACGCGAAACCGGACTTGCAGTTGACAGAGAAAGAAAAAAAGGCGTGTCGAGGAACTACCAGAGCTGCGCGAAATCAGACTTGATGCTGAAAGAGAAAGTGAAAAAAGAAGGCGTGTCGAGGAACTACCAGAGTAACGTAAAAACAAGCTTGCGGCTGAAAGAGATAATACCAAAAGAAAGCGTGCCGAGGAATCACAAGAACGACGTGAAAACAGGCTTGAGGCTCAAAGAGATAATGCCAAAAGAATGCGTTTCGAGGAATCACAAGAGCAACGTGAAAATTATTGCCTGGCATTCAGGTACAGCCCAGACGATGATTATACCTTGAGTAGATGTGTTCAAATCGGGACTATGTCTAAAATTTGTCCCTAATGCAAGGCCTTGACGTTTAATGGTGAAACAATGGGAATGTGTTGCGCCTCAGGAAAAGTTAAACTTCCTCAACTGGCTGCACCACTAGAGCCATTGAAGACTTTGCTTACTGGAACTACGTCAGAATCTAAGCGTTTTTATTAAACATCAGAAAATATAACTCATGTTTCCGAATGACGTCGTTTGGTGCCCAAATCGAAAATCAAGATCAATTTATGCCTACTTTCAAAGTAAAAGGGCAAATTTATCATAGAGCAGGGTCCCTTCTGCCATTCTCAGATGAGAATCATAAATTTTTACAACTGTACTTCATCAGTGATAGCGATTCTGAATTGAATGCACGTTGCAAAATTTCTCTCGACGTTGAAAAGACTGTCGTTTCCCAATTGCAACATCTTTTCCACGAAAATAATGATTTAGCGCATCTGTTCAAAACAGAAATCGATTTGGTGCCTACTGATACGCATAAAATTGTTATTTCCGCTGACAAAACGCCTACTGGCGAACATGTGCGTAGATACAATGCTCCAACTATCGACAAAGTGGCAATCGTTATTGTCGGTGATCAGTTTTTACCTCGAGGTATTATTCTTCATAAGCGAAACGCTCAGTTGGTAAGAATTGCTGAAATTCGTCGATGCTACGATGCCCTACAATATCCTATCAGTTTTTGGGATGGAGCCGACAGCTATCACTTTAATAATAAATGGATAGATCCATCCACTAACAATCAAACGGATAAGAAATGCAGCGCAATGAATTATTATTCCTAAAGACTAATGATTCGTCACAATGAAGATAATTATATTTTAAAATGCTGTCAATTGTTTCATCAATACATCATTGCTATGTTTGCAAAGATTGAATCTGAACGTTTGCTATTCATCCGTCTGAATCAGACCATGCTCCGATCTGAACAATACATTCATTTGCGAGATCTAGTTGTAAATGACGGTAATACCACTAACGTTGGAAGATTAACGATTTTACCTTCGTCATATGCTGGCAGTCCCCGTCATACGCATGAATATGCTCAAGATGCTATTGCGTGTGATCGTCTCTATGGTCGTCCAGATTTATTTATTACATATACAGGTAATCAATCTTGGGACGAGATACAGCAGCTTTTACTTTAAGGACAATCGGCGGTTCATAGACATGACATTACGGCCCGTGTCTTCCGGAAAAAGTTGAAATCACTGATAAACTACATAGTAAAACTTAAAGTGTTTGGGTCAGTGCGATGCTGGATGTACTCAGTAGAATGGCAAAAACGAGGATTGCCACAAGCACATTTTTTAATCCAGCTACATGATAAAATTACTTCTAATGAAATTGACGATGTGATGTCCGCTGAAATATCCGATGAAAATGTTGATAAGGCCTTATATGATATTGTGGTAAAAAAAATATGATACATGGACCTTGCGGTGCACTAAATGAAAAATCACCATGCATGGGCAAAGGATGGTGCATAAAGCAATATCCTCGACTTTTAGTACCCAACACAATTACCGGCAACGATGGTAACCCACAGTATAGAAGAAGATCTACTGAAACCCACCAAAGCTTTGCAATGGCACGCGACTTGCCTTAAAAAAACAATAGAAACATAATAGAGGCAACAATCTTGACAGGGCCTTTTGAGGGTGAGGCTGTTCTTATTCGTCGCATTCCCATGATTCCAACGGATCAGCCTTCTCAATTTAAAAGATTGTAATTCCCAATTTGATTAGCATTTGCAATCACTATCAACAAAGCTCAAGGGCAATCATTAGAAAAATGCGTTATAGATCTTAATACAGATTGTTTTTCCCATGGACAATTGTACGTTGCATTTTCGAGGGTCGGTAAACCTGACAATCTGTTTCTGTGCACAGACAATGGGACAGCGAAGAATGTTGTATATTTGCAAGATTTACGTAGTTAATATATAGTGTATATGTTTATCTATTTATCTATCTATCTATATAAAAATAAGTTGTATGTATGCATGTTTGTATGTCTGTAAAAAGAGGGTTTGCATATGACGCCATTATAAGTATATAAAGCTTTGTATATGCAAAGACAATGGGACAGCGAAGAATGTTGTATATTCGCAAGTTTTACGCATTTAAAAACATATATAAAGTGTTTGGGTCAGTGCGGTGATGGATGTACTCAGTAGAATGGCAAAAACGAGGATTGCCACAAGCACATATTTTAATCCAGCTACATGATTAAATTACTTCTAATGAAATTGACGATGTGATGTCCGCTGAAATATCCGATGAAAACGTTGATAAGGCCTTATATGATATTGTGGTAAAAAAAATATGATACATGGACCTTGCGGTGCACTAAATGAAAAATCACCATGCATGGGCAAAGGATGGTGCATAAAGCAATATCCTCGACTTTTAGTACCCAACACAATTACCGGCAACGATGGTAACCCACAGTATAGAAGAAGATCTACTGAAACCCACCAAAGCTTTGCAATGGCACGCGACTTGCCGTAAAAAAACAATGGAAACATAATAGAGGCAACAATCTTGACAGGGCCTTTTGAGGGTGAGGCTGTTCTTATTCGTCGCATTCCCATGATTCCAACGGATCAGCCTTCTCAATTTAAAAGATTGTAATTCCCAATTTGATTAGCATTTGCAATCACTATCAACAAAGCTCAAGGGCAATCATTAGAAAATTGCGTTATAGATCTTAATACAGATTGTTTTTCCCATGGACAATTGTACGTTGCATTTTCGAGGGTCGGTAAACCTGACAATCTATTTCTGTGCACAGACAATGGGACAGCGAAGAATGTTGTATATTTGCAAGATTTACGTAGTTAATATATAGTGTATATGTTTATCTATTTATCTATCTATCTATATAAAAATAAGTTGTATGTATGCATGTTTGTATGTCTGTAAAAAGAGGGTTTGCATATGACGCCATTATAAGTATATAAAGCTTTGTATATGCAAAGACAATGGGACAGCGAAGAATGTTGTATATTCGCAAGTTTTACGCATTTAAAAACATATATAAAGTGTTTGGGTCAGTGCGGTGATGGATGTACTCAGTAGAATGGCAAAAACGAGGATTGCCACAAGCACATATTTTAATCCAGCTACATGATTAAATTACTTCTAATGAAATTGACGATGTGATGTCCGCTGAAATATCCGATGAAAACGTTGATAAGGCCTTATATGATATTGTGGTAAAAAAAATATGATACATGGACCTTGCGGTGCACTAAATGGAAAATCACCATGCATGGGCAAAGGATGGTGCATAAAGCAATATCCTCGACTTTTAGTACCCAACACAATTACCGGCAACGATGGTAACCCACAGTATAGAAGAAGATCTACTGAAATCCACCAAAGCTTTGCAATGGCACGCGACTTGCCGTGAAAAAACAATAGAAACATAATAGAGGCAACAATCTTAACAGGGCCTTTTGAGGGTGAGGCTGTTCTTATTCGTCGCATTCCCATGATTCCAACGGATCAGCCTTCTCAATTTAAAAGATTGTAATTCCCAATTTGATTAGCATTTGCAATCACTATCAACAAAGCTCAAGGGCAATCATTAGAAAAATGCGTAATAGATCTTAATACAGATTGTTTTTCCCATGGACAATTGTACGTTGCATTTTCGAGGGTCGGTAAACCTGACAATCTATTTCTGTGCACAGACAATGGGACAGCGAAGAATGTTGTATATTTGCAAGATTTACGTAGTTAATATATAGTGTATATGTTTATCTATTTATCTATCTATCTATATAAAAATAAGTTGTATGTATGCATGTTTGTATGTCTGTAAAAAGAGGGTTTGCATATGACGCCATTATAAGTATATAAAGCTTTGTATATGCAAAGACAATGGGACAGCGAAGAATGTTGTATATTCGCAAGTTTTACGCATTTAAAAACATATATAAAGTGTTTGGGTAAGTTCGGTGATGGATGTATTCAGTAGAATGGCAAAACGAGGATTGCCACACGCACATATTTTAATCCAGCTACATGATAAAATTACTTCTAATGAAATTGACGATGTGATTTCCGCTGAAATATCTGATGAAAATGTTGATAAGGGCTTATATGATATTGTGGTAAAAAATATGATACATTGACCATGCGGTGCACTAAATGAAAAATCACCATGCATGGCCAAAGGAAGGTGCATAAAGCAATATCCTTGACTTTTAGTACCCAACACAATTACCGGCAACGATGGTAACCCACAATATAGAAGTAGATATACTGAAACCCACCAAAGCTTTGCAATGGCACGCGACTTGCCGTAAAAAAAAACAATGGAAACGTAATAGAGGCAACAATCTTAACAGGGCCTTTTGAGGGTGAGGCTGTTCTTATTCGTCGCATTCCCATGATTCCAACGGATCTGCCTTTTCAATTTAAAAGATTGCAATTCCCAATTGGATTAGTATTTGCAATCACCATCAACAAAGCTCAAGGGCAATCATTTTGAAAAATTCGGTATAGATCT
>NC_088864.1:25596533-25620200 GCF_032884065.1 Artemia franciscana
AGATAGATATATATATTTTTTTTAACTACGTAAAACTTGCGAATATACAACATTCTTGGCCGTCCCATTGTCTGTGCATATAAATAGATTCTCAGGTTTACCAACTCTTGAACATGCAACATATAATTGTCCATGGGAAAAACAATCTGTATTCAGATTTATACCTCATTATTCTAATGATTGCCCTTGAGCTTTGTTGATGGTGATTGCTAATCGAACATTCCCTGTGTCCCCGTCGTCATTTATATATCCCCCTGTAACCCCGGCGTCCCCTTTTTAGTTGTTTCCCTGTGTCCTGGTCGTCATTTGTGTCCCGGTGTCCAAGTCTGTAATTTCTCTTTGAGTGTCGCGGACGTCATTTATATTCCCTGTGTCCCGGTGTCCCGGTCGTCATTTTTGTCCCGGTCGTCATTTGTGTTCCGGTGTCCCGGTCTGTAATTTCTCTTTGAGTGTCCTGGTCGTCATTTATATTCCCTGTGTCCCGGTCGTCATTTGTGTCCCGGTGCTTTGTTGATGGTGATTGCTAATCGAACATTCCTTGTGTCCCGGTCGCTTTCTCTTTGAGTGTCCCGGTCGTCATTTATATTCCCTATGTCCCGACGTCCCGGTCTGTAATTTCGTCAGTCGACTAACATGACGTCAGTTGACAAACAAACATGACGTCACTCGACAGACAGACACACAGACAACTTATTTTTATATATATAGACTAGCTGTTGAATATGCAACCTATAATTGTCCATGGGAAAACAATCCGTATTCAGATCTACAACTCATGATTCTAATGATTGCCCTTGAGCATTGTTGATGGTGATTGCTAATCGACCATTCCCTGTGTCCCCGTCGTCATTAATATATCCCCCTGTGCCCCCCGGCGTCCCCGTTGTAATTGTGTCCCTGTGTCCTGGTCGTCATTTATATTCCCTGTGTCCCGGTCGTCATTTGTGTCCCAGTGTCCCAGTCTGTAATTTCTCTTTGAGTGTCCCGGTTGTCATTTATATTCCTTATGTCCCGGTGTCCCGGTCGTCATTTGTGTCCCGGTGTCCCGGTCTGTATATACATTTGTTTTGAGTTGGTCTTTTTTTTAGTTTTTAGGTTTTTACCTTTTTTTTATTTTTTTTAGTTATACATCATGATTCTAATGATTGCCCTTGAGCTTTGTTGATGGTGATTGCTAATCGAACATTCCCTGTATCCCCGTCGTCATTTATATATCCCCCTTTGCCCCCCGGCGTCCCCGTTGTAGTTGTGTCCCTGTGTCCCGGTCGTCATTTATATTCCCTGTGTCCCGGTCGTCATTTGTGCCCCGGTGTCCCGGTCTGTATATACATTCGTTTTTGAATTTGTATATGATGAAATAAATTTTTGTGTTTTTCCCCTTTTTTCTTTTTAGTTTTTTTTTTTTGGTTTATACCCTTTTTAGTTTTTTTTAGTTTTTTTTTCTTTTTTCTTTTTAGTTTTTTTTGTACTTTTTACCTTTTTAGTTTTTTCATTTTTATTTTTGTAGTTTTGTTTTTCTCCTTTATTTTTCAGTTTTTTTCCTTTTTTATTTTTTTTATATTTTAGTTTTTTTAGTTTTTTAGCTTTTTTAGTTTTTTTTATTAGTTTTTAGTTTTTTTCTTTTTAGTTTTTTTGTAGTGTTTACATTTTCTTAGTTTTTAAAATTTTTTAGGGTTTTTAGTTTTTTCTTTTTAGTTTTTTTTTTTAGTTTTTAGTTTTTTTCTTTTTAGTTTTTTTTGTAGTTTTTACCTTTTTTTTAGTTTTTTTAGTTTTTTTTACTTATGTCCTGGTCGTCATTTATATTCCCTGTGTCTCGGTCGTCATTTGTGTCCCGGTGCTTTGTTGATTGTGATTGCTAATCGAACATTCCTTGTGTCCCGGTCGCTTTCTCTTTGATTGTCCCGGTCGTCATTTATATTCCCTATGTCCCGGTGAACCCGGTCGTCATTTGTGTCCCGATGTCCCCGTCTGTAATTTCGTCAGTCGACAGACATGACGTCAGTCGACACACAAACATGACGTCACTCGACACACACACAGACAACTTATTTTCATATATATAGACAAGCCCCTCCGCGCGCTTAAGTCGTTACGCGCCATATTAGTTACGCGCCATTGTAGTTGTGTCCCTGTGTCCCACCTGTGAATATAGATATATATATATATATATATATATATATATATATATATATATATATATATATATATATATACTAGCTGTTGGGGTGGCGCTTCGCGCCACCCCAACACCTAGTTGGTGGGGGCGCTTCGCGCCCCCCCCCCAAGCCCCCCCGCGCGCGTAAGTCGTTACGCGCCATAATAGTTACGCGCCATTGTAGTTGTGTCCCTATGTCCCACCTGTGAATATAGATATATATATATATATATGGTTTTAACTACGTAAAACTTGCGAATATACAACATTCTTTGCTGTCCCATTGTCTTTGCATATAAATAGATTGTCAGGTTTACCGACTCTTGAACATGCAACATATAATGGTCCATGGGAAAACAATCTGTATTCAGATCTATACCTCATGATTCTAATGATTGCCCTTGAGCTTTGTTGATGGTGATTGCTAATCGACCATTCCCTGTCCCGGTGTCCCGGTCGTCATTTACATCCCCCTGTTTCCCCCGGTGTCCCCGTTGTAGTTGTGTCCCTGTGTCCCGGTCGTCATTTATATTCCCTGTGTCCCGGGTCCCGGTCATCATTTGTATCCCGGTGTCCCGGTCTGTATATACATTCGTTTTTTAGTTTTGTTTTTCTCCTTTATTTTTTTCCTTTTTTTTTCTTTTTTAGCTTATTTAGATTTTTAGATTTTTTAGTTTTTTTTATTAGTTTTTAGTTTTTATTTCTTTTTAGTTTTTTTTGTCCCGGTCGTCATTTATATCCCCCTGTTTCCCCCGGTGTCCCCGTTGTAGTTGTGTCCCTGTGTCCCGGTCGTTATTTATATTCCCTGTGTCCCGGTCGTCATTTGTATCCCGGTGTACCGGTCTGTATATACATTCGTTTTTTAGTTTTGTTTTTCTCCTTTATTTTTTTCCTTTTTTTTTCTTTTTTAGTTTATTTAGATTTTTAGATTTTTTAGTTTTTTTATTAGTTTTTAGTTTTTTTTTCTTTTTAGTTTTTTTGTAGTTTTTGTCCTGGTCGCTTTCTCTTTGAGTGTCGTCATTTATTTTTTTCTTTTTTAGTTCTTTTAGTTTTTACCTTTTTTAGTTTTTTTTTAGTTTTTAGTTTTTTTAGTTTTTTACCTTTTTTTAGTTTTTTTAGTTTTTTTAGTTTTTTAGCTTTTTTATTTTTTTTATTAGTTTTTAGTTTTTTTGTAGTTTTTGCCTTTTTTTTAGTTTTTTTAGTTTTTTAGCTTTTTTATTAGTTTTTAGTTTTTTTTGTAGTTTTTGCCTTTTTTTAGTTTTTTAGCTTTTTTATTTTTTTTTATTAGTTTTTAGTTTTTTTTGTAGTTTTTGCCTTTTTTTAGTTTTTTCAGTTTTGACGTCACCTGATCCAGTTTTTTCAGGTGACGTCACCTGATCCACGATCCACAGATCCACAGACAACTTATTTTTATATATATAGATAGTTTTTTTTTTTTTTTACTTATGTCCTGGTCGTCATTTATACTCCCTGTGTCCCGGTGCTTTGTTGATTGCTAATCGAACATTCCTTTTGTCCTGGTCGCTTTCTCTTTGAGTGTCGTCATTTATTAGTTTTTTCCTTTTTTTTTTAGTTTTTTATTGGTTTTTACCTTTATTTTAGCTTATTTTTCAGTTTTTTCCTTTTTTTTATTTTTTTTTTATTTTTTATTTTTTTTAGTTTTTTACCTTTTTTTAGTTTTTTTAGTTTTTTTAGTTTTTTAGCTTTTTTACTTTTTTTATTAGTTTTTAGTTTTTTTTGTAGTTTTTGCCTTTTTTTAGTTTTTTCAGTTTTTTTTTAGTTTTTTATTGGTTTTTACCTTTATAGTTTTTTTAGTTTTTTAGCTTTTTTATTTTTTTTATTAGTTTTTAGTTTTTTTTGTAGTTTTTGCCTTTTTTTAGTTTTTTCAGTTTTGACGTCACCTAATCCAGTTTTTTCAGGTGACGTCACCTGACACATCCATCCATCCATCCACAGACAGACAACTTATTTTTATACCTCGTTATTCTAATGATTGCCCTTGAGCTTTGTTGATGGTGATTGCTTATCGAATATTCCCTGTGTCCCCGTCGTCATTTATATATCCCACTGTGCCCCCGGCATCCTCGTTGTTGTTGTTTCCCTGTGTCCCTGTCGTCATTTGTGTCCCGGTGTCCCAGTCTGTAATTTCTCTTTGAGCGTCGCGGTCGTCATTTATATTCCCTGTGTCCCGGTCGTCATTTTTGTCCCGGTCGTCATTTGTGTTCCGGTGTCCCGTTCTGTAATTTCTCTTTGAGTGTCCTGGTCGTCATTTATATTCCCTGTGTCCCGGTCGTCATTTGTGTCCCGGTCCTTAGTTGATGGTGATTGCTAATCGAATATTTCTTGTGTCCCGGTCGCTTTGCGTCATTTATATTCCCTGTGTCCCGGTCGTCATTTGTGTCCCAGTGCTTTGTTGATGATGATTGCTAATCGAACATTCCTTGTGTCCCGGTCGCTTTCTCTTTGAGTGTCCCAGTCGTCATTTATATTCCCTAGGTCCCGGTGTCCCGGTCGTCATTTGTGTCCCGATGTCCCGGTCTGTAATTTCGTCAGTCAACAAACATGACGTCAGTCGACACACAAACATGATGTCACTCGACAGACAAACAGACAAACAACTTATTTTTATATATATAGATAACGTCATTGCAATACAACCACGTACCAGTATTGCTCTTTAAACGTATGCGAATGTGACATCATTCACATGAAAAATATTTTTTCTGAATTGAGGCTCTGAAGTATAGCGAGCCGAAGGTTAGGCGTGCTGCTCAAGACCCACAGAAATATTACCATACCCTACCGATGAGGCCTGTGCCCCAAGTTGGGAATCACAGATTTAGAGAATATGTCTGGGCCTACTCCCTTTTCAAATGCGTGAATAAAATGAGAAATTATTTATCATTAACTGACAGTGCAATATTTTTAATGGTATTAAACAAAGATAGCAATTAGTGTTTTTGTATGAAAAATAAGGTTGAATAAAAAAAGCAATTGAAACTGGTGCATATAAGCTTAAAAGATATCAAGCGTATAAGCTATACCCACAATTGGGACCCTTAACCCTAAAACTACACTTATTAGTTCACCACCAAAGGCACATTTTTGGGTTTCTTAACCTTTTTGATTAAAACGTCTATCTTCGAATTTTGACTTGATACCCTATGGAGCAGCAAGGGGGCCCAGGAGCACACGAAGCTGCTCAGATGGTTTCAGCTTGCACTTCCATCTTATTTTGACCTTTAAAAAGGACAGTATAATTTTTCATTCTACTGAAAATACTCTTCTCAAATAGTTTTTTTATGGTATTCTTTTTAATGGTATTAAATAAAGATAGCAATCAGTGTTTTTGCATGAAAAATAAGGTTTAGTTAAAGAAAATTAAACTGGTACATATTAGCTTAAAAGATGTCAAACGTATAAGCTATACAATATACCCATAAACTTATGAGCTATCCCACAATTGGGACCATTAACCTTAAAACTACGCTTAATATTTCCCCACCAAAGGCACGTTTTTGGCTTTGGGTTTCGTAACCTTTTAGATTAAAATGTCTATCTTTGAATTTTGACTTGATACCCTATGGAGCAGCAAGGGGACCCAGGAGCACACGAAGCTGCTCAGATGGCTTCATCTCGCCCTTTAATCTTATTTGACCTTTAAAAAGGGCAGTACAATTTTGTATTCTATTGAAAATACCCTCCCCAAATAACCTTTTAAATGGTATTAAATAAACATAGCGATCAGTAATCAGTGTTTTTGCACGAAAAATAAAGTTGAGTCAAAAAAAAAGTTAAACTGATACATATAGGCTTAAAAGATTTCAAACGTATAAGCTGTTCCCACAATTGGGACCCATAACCTTAAAACTACACTTAATATTTCACCACGAAAGGCATATTTTTAGGATTCGTAACCTTTTAGATTAAAATGTCTATCTTTGAATTTATACTTGATACCCTATGGAGCAGCAAGGGGGTCTAGGAGTACAAGAAGCTGCTCAGAGGGTTTCAGCTCGCACTTTAATCATATTTGACCTTTAAAAAGGGCAGCAAGATTTTTATTCTATTGAAAATATCCTTTCAAATTTTCTAGGATCATTCAATGTATTTGCTAACATCTTGAGGAAAAAAACGTCATGGGAGCAAAATTCATCGCTCTTTGTTAAGCCAATGCTATTTTGCTGACTGTGATAAAGCTCACTGGAAATTAATTCCATTATCTCTCCTACAAGGCAAATCTGGTTTATTTCTCAGATGTCTCGGGAGTTGGAATTCAGCTATTTGTTTTGTGTCGTTTACTCCTGTCCTCACTAAGCTCTGCAATTTGTAAAGAACAGCTATGTCTAATCGGTGCTAACTTAAAAAACTGAGGATTCTATCATAGGAGTGATAAAGCAAACATTAAAATAATTAAGAATCAGTAATGAACTAAAATACGCATTTCGATTATCGATTAATCCAAAAAAAAGATGAAAGTTTCAGATTATTATAACGGAGTAAAAAGCACTGGAACGAAGACTTAATCTAATAATCATGCCTCGAAATCAAACAGTTCGTGGTAACGAACTGTAGTAAGGAGCAACCCGACTCAATAGTAACCAAAACTAAAAAAAATGGAATCTTGATATCAATAGCTATACCAAATGAATCATATTTTAATGGTGATTTTAAATATATAAGTTTCATCAAGTTTAGTCTTACCAATCAAAAGTTGAGAGCCTGAGAAAATTTGCCTTATTTTAGAAAATAGGGGGAAACACACCATAAAAGTCATAGAATCTGAACAAAAATCAACCATCAGATTCAGCGTATCCGAGAACCCTATTGCAGGAGTTTCAAGCTCCTATCTACAAAAATGTGGAATTTTATTTTTTTGCCAGAAGGCAGATCACGGATGCGTGTTTAGATTGTTTTGTTTTTTTCCCCAGGGGTGATCGTGTCGACCCAGTGGTACTAGAATGTTGCGAGAGGGCTCATTCTAACGGAAATGAAAAGTTCTAGTGCTTTTAAGTTCTTTTTAAGTTCTTAAGAACTTAAGAGCTTAAAAGAACATAAAAAGTTCTTTTTAAGTGACCAAGAAAATTGGAGGGCACCTAGGCCCCCTCCCACGCTAATTATTTTCCCAAAGTCAACGGATCAAAATTCTGAGATAGCCATTTTATTCAACGTAGTCGAAAAACCTTATAACTATGTATTTGGGGACGACTTACTCCCCCACAGTCCCCGTGGGTGGGGCTACAAGTTACAAACTTGGACCAGTGCTTACATATAGCAATGGTTATTGGGAAGTGTACAGACGTTTTCAGGGGGCTTGGTTGCTCCCTGAGGTGTGCAGGTTGCTTCCTCATCAGCGCCCCGCTCTTTACGCTAAAGTTTTTTACTGTTTTAGAAAGAAGAGTTGAGAGAAAGGGTCAAACTTTAGCGTAAAGACCGGGGCGTTGATGAAGAAGCAGTCCCTTTCATATACGAATTAATTTCTGTTCGTTTTAAGTTTTAATGTTGCTCCTTACTATCAGTTAAAAAACTTGTTTTTTTTTTATTTGATTTTTTTGGAAAAACGCCATGTGAATCATTCAATTATTTGTAGCAATCAAAAGCGCATATTTTGATAGGATAAAGTCTTAATTGTGAATATTTAATTGTGATAGAAGAGGATTGGGATAGGGCGATTATTTAAAACCCTATGTCTGTTAAAAGAGAAAAAAAACAAATGAAAAACTTTTGAGACGGTTGAAAATATTAATTTTAAGACATTTTATTGGAAATAAATCTAGTCACACAACTAAGGATTAATATGAAATTTTTAAAACGGTATTAGCCAATTGTGATGAAAAAGAAAAAGAAACCAGAAAATTCAGGATTTTTATGCTAAGACCAATATAATAAGGGAAAAAATAGGAAAAGCAATGATGCATATTTTGGATCAAGCTCACGGTTTGTCCTGGGTGCCAGAAAAGGGATGTGCTAGGGAAAACTCCAAAATAGAGACAAGAAATCCAGTGAATTGCACTTGTGCCGAACATTAATTAAACCGATAATTTTTCTTAATTGTAAATAAATTAACTTAACTCGATTAGTTTGGATTCAGTAACTTCCAAATCTTGATTATTTTGATTAACAGTAGTGATGCCAAGATAGTTCTAAACGGACCATAGCCGCTACTCTTTTCTTCCTTCAATGACTTAAGATGACGAAAAAGGTTGAACGGCGACATCATTAGGGCAAGATGCAGGTGCATTAGACGCAATAGGGAATGTTTACTTTTGCTGTTATGCAATAGAGTTTGGTTGTTACATCTTAGTTTTTGATTGTTGCGTAAGAGGACCTGTTAGAGTCCACTAGTAGAGCAGGTGAGTTTTATTAAGACATTTTTCTTAAAGATATTATTCAAGACGTTTCGAGACATTTCAACACGTTTTATTAAGACATTTTTATTCAAGATGTTTTCAAGACGTTTGAAGATATTCCAAGACGTTTTTTAAGACATTTCTCTTCAAGAAGTTTTTCAGAATTTTTAAAACATTTTTCGTCAAGACGTTTTTCAAGACGCTTCAAGACATATCAACACGTTTTTAAGACATTTTTTCAAGACGTTTTTCAGGATTTCCTTAGTTCCTTAGTCCTTAGTTCCTTAGGGATGTTACGTAATGAAAATGTTCCCGTACATAGTACTTTAAGAGATTTAATTTTCTTTCAAGGCATTTTTTTTCGGGGAACCTTATTCCAAATATTCCAAAGACTGTATTGTATTGTATTGTATCAGATTAACGACACTTCTTGACTACTAAGGTCCCTGCGTCGTCCCTGCATTGCATTGCTGCAGCATGATTCATATTATTTCTGCATTAGAATTCGAATATAAGACAAAAAATTTCCCTAGTGACCAGACGTGAGCCTTAACCAACTGGACCAGTAAACTGTTCATAATATTTTGATTAGAGGAATATTTTCTAAATGGTGACCTATTACACACAAAGAGAATCCCCTGTTCTAACATACTAGAACAATTAAATGATTCGCATGTTTCCAAACCTTTCCACATGAGAGCACAAGTGTCCCAATGCTATTGATTTTGCTCTGTTAAATACGCCTCCCTATTGCAGCGTTATTAATTTTCTAACGTGATCTAGACAGACTGAATTAGCTATTCAATCAATGAGATGTTAAATAGCATTTGGTTTATGTATTTCATTGCATAAATGATTACGTATTGAAGCTTTATCCTAAAGAATTAAGAATTAAGGATAAGATATGAAATAATCTAAAGAATTTAGGCTTTTGTACATACAGCTTTTATTACTCAAAATAAATTTAAAAGAACTATTAAAACACAGAAAAAACAAGTAAAACACAACAAACTAACATACAAAACATGCAAAAAGCTTATAAAAGTTAACATATAAGCAAATAGACACATGAATTACAGAAAGGTGGGAGCCCTAGAACCGTTTCCAGAGACCTGGTTGTTATTAGAGATAAATTTAGGCCATATTAAGAGGTATCTCTGAGAGGTCTTTATGGAAATGCCACGTTTTTATTGCTCTATTAGACGCACCTGCAAGAAAGAGATCCATTTTTTGCATTCGTTTATTTCTGAGAGATTTTAATGAAAATGCAAAGTTTCTTTGAGCCAAGACTATGCATATTTAAGCCCCCGTGACAATATGGGACTAGCCCAACCTAGCAAGTTATTCAAGAGGGTAAGGGTTGATATTAAAGGTAAAGTTTTATTTACATTTCACTTCACGTTTGACATGGCTCAAAGAAAAAAAAATACATTTTGTTGCTAGAAGAAAGATCACGGATGCATGTGTGCTGTGGTACAGTCTTTTTGTGCTAAAACAGTCTTTAGTTTTTACGGCATTGCTTCCTCTGAAACTGAAGGCTCACTATGCGTGTCAGTTTTCGATGATTCTAAACCAATTGACTATCTCAGAATTTCTATAGAATAGCTTTTTGGACTTCTTTTTGCTAAAATTGATGTTTTGCTCCAGAAATGGCTGAAAACACCATCTTACAACAGGACAGTGTTTTTGGCCAAAATAAATATCCATGTCAGCCATTATTTTGAACGACCACCTACACCTTCTAAAAACGAAAGCGCTACCGTACGGCATTACTGCCTCTGACATACAGGGCTCCATACACGTAAGGATTTTTGAGAATTCTAAATCAATTGATCATTTCAGAATGTTCATGCAATATCTTTTTGGACTTCTTTTGGCTAGAGTTTTGTTTTGCACACCAAAATGGCTGAAAACACCACTTTGCTGTGGGACAGTATTTGTGGCTGAAATAAATGTCTATGTTAACCGTTTTTTTGTTAACCCCAACGAAAATCTAGAACTGACTGAGATCGGTGTCTGAATTTGCCTTCTAAAACATCCATCTTATCATATATCTTAAAAGCTCCGCAACGTTTGGAGATATAACTGTTACGGAACCAGAAAATGCATTACAAAAACTGTTGAAAATGCTTACAAAAACTGAAAAACCCAGACCAAGTTTGTTGACGTTCTGACGTGGTAAAAAAAACTTCCATAATGGCACCAAAAGAAATACGCAGGGAGTAAAAAACGAATTATAAAGCCCATGAAGCGTTTTTTGTCAAATTGAACTTTAACTCTAGAGATACGTCCATAGGACTTTCTCAACTTCTCTCTCAACACATTTATTGCTAGTGACCTTGTTGCTCCAATCTAGGTCCTGAATGACAGCCCAAGGTACTTGAGAGTGTGCTGAAAGCCGGTACCCATGATAAAGTTATCGTAGCATTGAACGCTGGTAAAGAGAAATATTTGAACTATTAAACAAGCATTATTGGGGATATTACTGGTAATGTATGCTTACGTTGTCATGTTGTCATGACAGTGAGGGGTTAAATTCCTTTAGAGTTCCCAAGAATCGCTACCATCAAAATGGTGGATATGTGAGAGTAATATTTCCAAGGATGATAGTCTAAACCTTTTAGTTGATATCAAAAGCAAACTTCTTACTACTGTTGCTGTCAACAAATTACCCGTTGATAGATTCTATCACCATCTTTCTGGCTCTACCATTCAAAAGAAGACAAGAAGAAGACAAGCCTACTACAGCATCAACGTCATACCGCGCATCCTATCCAGGTGCCAAAACTGCAACTTATATAAAAATAAACCATAATAGACGATGAAACCGCAAGTAAAATAAAAAGGGTATTGACAGACAATATTACCAAGGAAATTCAAAACGAACTAATGAAAAACAAAGCACCGGGTAACGTTACTAGTATCATCATGGGTTTACCAGAAGATACAGTCCACAAACCCGATAATATCAGTCATGAAATACATGGTGAGGTTGTTAAAAGTTGTGTTGGACCCCAAAATGGAATATGTGGAATGCAAAATAAAATACCTTTATTTCAATAAAATATTTTTATTGCATTATTTTGTTATGTTCCCGTAATTTTAGGGTGCGCTAACAACTCCAACGTTTAAAATATTTATGCAAAAGTCAGAGACACAATAAGAGGAAATTTCATCGACATAAATAATATTAATCGGCTCATAGGGGGTCTACTAGAGTCTGAGATAAGTAAGCAAGGTTTTTTTTTACCAAAGTCAGAGAGATATGAGCTGGAATATTTCCCAAATCCACACAGACGCATACACAAACACACACACATACCTCTCAGAAATGAATCTTAATATGGTTTAAATTTATCTCTAATAATAACCGCCCCCTCTGGAATTGCTTACTAGGTAGGGCTAGCCACATACTTTCACTGCGGTGTGATTATAAGTAGTCTTTGCTCAAAGAAACGTATCATTTCCATTGAAGCCTCTTAGAAATAACCGAATGCTAAAATGTGTCTTTTCTTTCTTGCAGGTGCCTCTAATAGAGCAATAGAAACATGGCATTTTCATAAAGATCTCTCAGAAATAATTCTTTATGGTTTAAATTTATCTCTAATAACCCCCTGGAAATGGTTGCTATGATTCACATCTTTCTGTAAGTCAATCTTCTGTTTGCTTATATTTTATCCTTTATACACTTTTTTCCCATTTTGCTTTTTTCGTTTGTTATTTTTTAATTGTTTTTATTCTGTGCTTTAATAATGCTTGTAAATTTGTTTTTATTAATAAAAGTTGTTTGTACCAGAGCTAATCTTCAATACGTACTTGCACAATGAAATATCTAATGCCAATGCTATGTAACATCTCACAGGTTCAATAGCTAACTTAACCTGTCTAGGTGAGGTTAGAGAATTAATCACGCTATAACATGCAAGTGCATCTAATGAGCAAAAATCAATAGTTATAGAATGCTCTTGCGCTCTCGTGTGGAAATGGTTGTAAATATGCGAGCCATTTAATCGTTCTAGAAGGCGGACAGGAAATTCCTCCATGCGTGCAATAGGTTATCATTCAGAAAGTATTCCTCGAATAATAATATTAAAAAGGCTTTCCTAATCCACCTGTCTAGCACTCCGTTCCGTTGATGGAGAATCCCTTTTGAATCCTAATGTGGAAAAAAAAATCTTTAGATTACAAAGTTTCCCTGTAAAAACAGGTCGAAAGAAAACAAAAATCTCGTAAATCATTATGTAACAATCCACGTGTTCACTGTCATTACGTAACACCCCACGTATGCGCCTTCCTCAGTTACAAGTGGGGTTTTACGGGCCCCTGAGGTCTGGCATGTCAGGCGACATTACGTCACCCTTAACACAGCATTGAATTTACTCAAAGATGAGATAAAGTGATATTGAGATTAGCCACGAGTGAATCCAGGCTATGTTGCCAGGTCGGACAGAACAATTATGTTTTATTATCGCAGGGCTAAACCATCAAGGATTAAAACTGAAATTTGGCAAATATTTTGAAGTGAAAGAGCATAATCGAGTCAGTGTTTCAATTATTTTTTGCGTCCCTATGCCCAAAATTATACCTTTCGGGGTGTAATTATGATCTACTTGGAGAATTCTGAGACTAGCACTATCATAACAGTGGAATTAACTTAAACTGAAAAAATTCAAAGCGTATCTATAAAAAACGAAATGGTGTAAAATAATACAAAATGACCACATTATTGAATAAAAAAACCTATTAAGTATAGAATAAAGGCAGCACTATTACGACCAATATTTTTTGCTCCTTGTGTCAAGAGGAGGAAAAGGAAAATCTTCTCTGGGAAAGAAAAGCTTACCGAACTAGTTTAGGCTGTAGATAAAGTCTAGGAGAAGAACGATGAAATTTTAGGAAGGAGAGAGGATGTGTCAACCAAATCCTGGTCGACACATCTTGGACTACCACATCTTGGTTAATAATTGAAGTGTCTGGATCACCAGGTCTCTTTACTACTCAGTTGTTTGGCAACTGGCATTTGACTGAGCTGATAGAAGAGGTTTACTGAAGGTGCAATTCTACAATATTGATGTGGTTGGTTGAAAGTCAGATTAGCATATGGTTTGATCTAGAGTCAGGAATTAAATAAGAAAAATTGTTTTAACCAAAAGTAAGGAGCGACATTAAAACTTAAAACGAACAGAAATTATCCTGTATATTAAAGGGAATGTCCCCTCCTCAACGCCCTGCTCTTTACACTAAATATTGTCTCTTTGTCACATTTCTACTTTTTAAAGTAATAAAAAAATTGAGCATAAAGAGCAGGTTGTTGAGGAGGGAAAATGTTCTTTTTTATTTAATTTCTGACCGTTTTTCAACTAATGCAGGTTCAAAATTGACTCACCGTACATGAACAATTAAAACAGAATTTTCCTATTGATTTTGGCAAAGTTTCCTTCCTTGTAAAATTCCCTCTGAAAAGCTCAGCCCCAGAAACTACCCACCCAGTGCGAAAATCTCACCGCATAAAACCTTAATTATTTATTATGTGTATGAGGGAGTTGTCTCCTCATACAATGCCAGGAAATCTGACTCCCATGTTCATGAAAAATTCCTTCCCCTTACGGAGAGTCTCACCATGTAAAGTTCATCCCTCATAAAATACTCACCCCACCAGGAAAATTTGCCCCAGACAATTCTATTCTAGCTGAAAACTTACCCCTGGAAAACTTGTTTCGGAGGATTCCGGGTGAAATTTTTTTCTTAGCCCACTTTTATTTGAAAAAGACTTTAAGTTCAGATTAAAGTCTTAAAATAATGCCAGATATCACCTCCGTGGAAATTCTTCTCACAAATACTTCTGCCCCCGAGTACAAAGGTGCTTCTATAGAAAACTCCTTTTGGAGGATTTTTATCGCAAAAAATCCCCACATCTACGGATAGATACTCTAGACAAGTCCAACTTAGTAAATATTTACCTCGGATAATTCCCCTAAATATCTTCACACATAAAATTGAGCCGGCAAAGAAAAAGTAAGACATTTAAAAAAGAATTCTTTTAGGAATATAGGCCAATAACGAAAAATAATTCCAGTAGAAAATTTCCCTAGCAGAAAATTCTCCCCCTTCCCCGGAAAATGTCTGAATATTTCTCATTAAGAAATATTATGCGTAGAAAATAGGCAAATTTCCTGACTTACAACTCTTTCTCCAGAGACAGTGGGGGTTATGTTAATCTAAAAGACAGGGTTAGGCCTACTTGGTTTTTCAACTATGTTGAACAAAACGGCTATTTCAGAATTTTGATCGGATACTTTTAGGAAAGGGTTGGGGGATTGGGGTGGAAATGGGGATAGTTGCCCTCCAATCTTTTTGTTCACTTAAAAAGGGCACTAGAACTTTAAATATTTGTTCAAATGAGCCCTTTTTCTATATTCTAAGAATTTAGGTTCGATGCAATTAATCCCTGGGAAACCCAAACAAACAAATAAACACACATCCGTGATCTTTCGTCTGGTAAAAAAGTTAAATAAAATTCCACATTTTTTGCAAATGGAAATTTGAAACTTCCAAAGCAGGGTTGTCGGATACGCTGAATCTCATGGTTTGATTTTCATTAAGATTCCTTGACTTTAGAGGGAGTTTCCTCCCTTTTTCGAAATTCCGGCAAATTTTCTCAGGCTTTTGATGCGTGACCATAAACTTAATAAGTCTTATATATTTGAAATCAATATAATAAACCAATTCTTTTGATATATCTATTGATACCAAAATTCTGTTTTTTAGATTTTCGGTTACTATTGAGTCGAGTCGCTCCTTACTTGCAGTTCGTTACCAAAAACTTTTTGATCAAGCATGGTTGCGTCCTATCCCTGTTAATATGGAGAATTTTGACAGACTTATTCCTAAGGAACGCGACAAGACTGTGGGAGAGCATTGAAACAAATGGGAAGGTAAAATTTTTCTCGAATTGGATAAAAATGTTAAAATGATAAAACTAGATAAAAATGTTAGCAAAATGAAGGACATTTTGGAGGTTTTGAGGATGCAAGAATAGGTTCGAAAATTAATGTTAAGAAGACTAAGTCGTTTAGACTGGGAATAAGCGAAGGTGAAAAGGTGATGTTGGGTAATGAGAAGATCTATCATGGATAGCTTCACTTACCTAGGTATTATTGTTAGTAAAGACGGTGGATGCACTGAAGATGTTCAATTAAGAATAAACAAATCCCAGGGAGTTTTTTTTTCACAGTTGAAAAAGTTCAGAAGAATAGGAAAATAAACCTGCGAAAAATGGAATGACCAAGAATAAACGAATATGAAAAGGTGGTGTTGGGTAACGAAGAGATCAATCAGGTGGATAGCCATACTTAACTAGGTAATATAACTGATAAAGACGGTGAATGCAGTGAAGATGTAAAAAAATAGAACAGCCAAGGCCAAAACGTGTTTTCTTCACAATTGAGAAGAGTTGATAAGTCTGTGGTTCAATATTAGAACACCAGATGCAACGGTAATAATGATGGTCAAGTTCTGAAATATGAGCGGTGTGAAACATAGAGAAAGATTTTTTAAATATTTCCAGAAAAATTGTTTAAGGATTGTCTTATCCTTAACTGAATGATCCCTTTGAATGACCGTATGTAAAACAATACGATATACGAAACATTAGTTGGATTCCATTTTCTAGGGGTATAATAAAAGGATGACTGAGATAGATAAGGCGAAAATCACAGATGAAGAATGACAGATTATCAAAGATTGTGCTTTTTGGGCATCCGTCTGAGGTCAACGAAAAGCAGGCCAAACCCATCTCGGGTGGGAAAGGTATTAAGGCTAATGGTCTTTTTTGTTCCCGCCCAATTTCTGAAACAGATTCTAAGAATCTTAATAACGCCACTGCTAGTATCTATTCGATAGCAAACTCGTTTATGAGACTTGACAAAAACATAAACAAGTGGGAGAAAAAAACAAAAGATGTTTGTTTAGCAAAAGCACGTTAGATTCTACGGAGATTAATTTAAATGAACAGGTTATGTAAAAGAAAATATACCCACTGCTGAGCTAAAAATAGTGTTTTCTTTTGCACATCAATTTAAAGGGTAATCCTATATTTTTTCGCTCAGAGATTTTGATTCGATGTGCATTGAATGCAAATGGTAGAACTTGTACGAAAAGTAGACAAATCTTTTATTTTCGAGATGGGTGTCTGTTTTGAAATGTAAAGCGTGAACTCTCCCAAACCTCAACCGAGACCGAGTCCGTTTGGAAATGAAAATTGTTTGGCTATTGGGAGAACCCTTGGGTATTGAGAATTGCAAGCAGTTAGCCAGGTGGGTGAAACACCCACCTGGCTATTTTCTTTTAATCTTCAGTTCTCGAAGTCCACCAGTCCCCAAACTTAAACCTCGTCATGTTACTTCTGAATTCCTTTTTACAAATTGTGATGAAAATGAAATAAATGAAATAATTATGTGTATGAAATAACAATCCTGTGGAGTAGATGAAGTATCGTTAAAGCAACAAAAACAATTGTTATTTCTATTTTGACTCATCTGATTAATTTATCACTTGAAGAGGGAACTTTTCCAGAAAGACTTAAATTAGCCTGAGTGCTACCCCTTCACAAAGGGAAGTCAAAAAATGAACCGAGTAATTACCGATCCATTTCTATTTTACCTTTTTTTCGAAGATTTATGAGAAAGTAGTCCATGAAAGAATGTATGATTACCTCCAGGAGTAGAATCTTCTGTGCGATACCCAACTTGGCTTTCGCAAAGGACTTTCTACGGATATGCACCAGCTATCTGGAATTCAATCCCCTTGGAAATCCGGAACTCAAATAAACTTACTACCTTCAAGCGAGCAGTGAAGGGTCGTTCCAGAAATACTGTTTAGATTTGAATATCATGCGGTCCTCCTCTTTTCGATCTTTTCTTTTATTTTCTTTTTTTTCTTTTCTTTCTCTTCGTCACTCCCCTTTTTTCTCTTTTTTTTCTTTTTTGATAAATCCAGTTGATTCGTTGTTTCTGTTAGTTGATTGTTTAATTATTCTTTAGTTAAGTTTCTGCCCTAGTCAAGCACTTTTGTGCTTTCCTGGCAGATTATGTACATGTAATTATGTGTTTTTATTTAAATATATATGATTGAATTGAATTGAAGAATTCTTGCGAACAAAACTCTAGCACAGCTTGCATCAAACAATAAGTGCGTAATTGGTAATTTGATGTGTGTGTGTAGACTTGTTCCTGTGTTTGCGTACGTTTGTGTTTTTGTGCTCCTCAATCTCATCCTGCTAAATAACTAAGAAGACTAATCCGCCATTCCATCATAAATTTACTATGAAAAAGTAGCACATAAACAGAATTGATGGAAATAAAACTAATTTATTGGGAAGATAACAAGAGGAAAAGTTTGTGTAAAACGAAAAACTCAATGCATACCCGTACTAATGAACTTATTTTGGAAGAAATATAGCCTCTCAGGCGCATACGGGTTAAAGCACATAAAAAAGAATTTTTATTGAAATAGAAGAAAAGCGATAACAGTAAAAAGTTTGGGATTTCCCAAAAGGAATTTAAAAACCCTTGTCCATCGTATCTGCCCCCATTAAAATACAACAACGAAAACAAACAGTCCGCACATGCAAAAGTAAACTACCCAAAGAAAAAGGATGAATGTTTGAGAGGTTTTTCACTCTCAGAAATCATATACCTCAGGTGGCTAGTACCAAGCATGGCAGAAGTGTGCCAAGCATAGCGGAACTGTGAGAACAGTACTAAGAGTGAATGATCTGTGCCAAGCATGACATAAGTATCCCAAGCATGGCAGATGTCTGCTAAGTCTGATACAAGATCGTGATTTCATAGCAATCTGGGAATGTACATTATACAATTAGGCTAGTGAGTTAAGTAATTGAAAATTAAAGAGCCATTTGAAACAGACGGACAGAAAATAAAATCCTTCAATGATCTAAATGTGAAACGGTCAAACATTACTGTCTATGCATAATTGACTGAAAATGAAGAGAAATAAAAATAAATAATTATACCAAACATAAAAGAAATGGGTACTGCTATATACAAATAATTAAATCCTAAACGATTAAAAATTAAAATGAGTGCTAAAGTTAAACCAAAAAGGACACAAATTACTGCCCATAGGAGTTCGACTAGAGTTCCGTTCTAACCGTAAACCAAAATAAAAAATTGTCGCTAAATAGAATCTGTAAACCTTAATTGTTGATGTTTCCTGTAATTAGTATATTAAACACTAAATAATTATACATTACACATTCAGTTCATTTTCAATATCTTTCCAGTCACCTTGATTTTTATAGTGGTTTTTTTTTGTCAGTATTTTGGAATTAATAAGATGAAAGCTATTTTCCTTGTAATAAGATTAGGGCATTAACGTTATTTTGTGTTAGGGCGAGATGCACAAGATTTCGGAAAAAAACTTAAAGACGCTTTAATTAAATACCAAAAATGAACGAATTGTACAGAAAACGTAATAATTGTAGGAAAAACTATAAAAATCACAAATACTAAGCCCAAGTAACATACAAGAAATTTATAAGAAAAAAACTAAAATTGTTTGTATTAAATGTATTTAATATACTTCAGACCAGATAAGAAACTTCATTATTTTTGGACATTGACGAAGAATGAGACAGAAATTTATGGAGGAAAAAATAATTTTCCTTGCCAATATTTTTTAACACATTTTTTTTTATCAAACACGAAGATTTATCTATTCCAAATCAGACCAAATTATTTCTTCAAAATCACTGTTTTCATGCATTGAGTTCCTGGTAAATTCACTGTTCTCCCCCGATCCCTTCTGTGCGTTTTTTTTCTTGCTGTTCACTTCAACTCGACTCAACCTTCTTTTTTTTCCTCTTTTTATTTCTTGAGACAAGCTTGAGTCCTTCGGTTGGTGGGCTGTTGTACATTTTACAGACACAGGTTCTCTGATTTCCATATTCCTTGCAACCCTTGAGTCTAAAATTTCAGGAAGTAAGGATTCATTCCAGAAGGCTTCAAGCTTCGGAAATATTTTTTCCCAGTAGTCTTTCGATCGGTGAACTGTAATTATTTCCCAATCCTCAATAGAGTTATAAACTATTAAGTGGCATACCATTTTATCCAGTATCTCGAGTTGGCCTTGTATCTGGGCGAAATACCTGTGATTTTTTTTTAGCTGAAGACCTTCACTGGATAATTCAAGAAAAAATGCTTTAACTAAATTTTTTGACTGGGCCACATCATAAATGGTTTTGAACTCTGGTATATTATGCACCGTTTTTATCTCTATAGGTGTGCCATTAGGGAGCAGCCCATCTACAGATGCAGCAAGATACTGATACTGTGGATGCACACTGAGTCCTATTTGATCTCCCTTTACGACTTTTAAGTTGAATTTGTTTTCATATGCTTCTAGTGCCACTACTTCTAAATCTAAGCCCTTTTTCATTAGGGCAGAGCAGAATCTAGGTCCCAAGTTTCGAATTTGCTGAACAATTGGGGCAACTCTGGTGCTGTTTTTTCTGGTTGCAATTCTGTGGAAGTAACTACTAGTTATTCTCTTAGATCTTTCTTCAACCCAAGTGTCATTTTTGGATTGGCCCTTGGTACTGTTGAACAAACAGCTTATACTGGCAAAATCCAATTTTAAATTCTCGTCAGTATATTTTTGTATGGCCAAATTCATTTCATCAGAAGTCATGTCTGGCTTATTGCAATTTGGTCCATAGTCACGATTACCAAAGTTATAGTTTCTATTTTTTAACTTAGCAACGTGTTTTCCTCCAAGAGCACTATAATAACTGGTCAAATTACGTTTAGATATTACACGGAGTTTAGCCGTTTTATTACAATATTTTTTTGTTACGCTAGAAGGACTAAGCCCAAAAATATTTTTCCAAGCTAATTGATGCCATTTTGGACCTGAATTATAAGCAAGACTTGCTCCATGAACTCTTGCATGATATGAACCTCGTTTAGACCGGCTTATTTGCTTTCCTCCGATGAATTTAGCAACAACTGACATGTAGCTTTCAGCTAAGTTTGTAGTTGCGTCATTTCGAAGCTGCTCTGCTTTTCGACACACAATATCGACCTCTGTCATAACATCTTCAAACACGTGCAGGGGAAAATTATTCCACCGATCTTCTATTTTACTATTCACGGTCAATTCAGCAATCTTAGGACATCCAGAATCACATTTTGTGTGGTTTCCGAAAACATGGTACGGACCTCTTTTTAACAAGATTTTCAATTCTTCTGCTGTTCCATTATTTTCAGAATTTATTTTTATCGCACCCCTTAAATTTTTTGTCAGTTGCTGGATAATTCCTCGGGGAAGACATTTTGTGTACAAACCTTTTTTATTTTTGCACAAATTATATAGATGGGCTGTATAGTTTTTTGTGACGTGATTTGCACATTCATGTTTCCGTATGTTGGAACCGTAGGAAACACTTTGTTTTAGCTTATAAAAAACACTGGAATCACCGTCACCGATAAACTCTAAAAACTGTAATCCGTGCATCTCCTCACTGGAACGAAAGCCTTCAACTAGAACATCTGTTTCCATGCTCCTTGAATTTCCGTTATAATTCAGAAAGCAGAAATGATCTTTGGGAATTACTTTGGCGTTTGCAGAAGAAAAACATATATAACAGTATTTATTTTTTATGCCAACATATAACAGTTTTTTCGTAAATGCATCTATGATAACTGCAACACATCCTTTGGCCGAATAATCGTGTCCTTTGCTACGCTTATTCCAGCCTCCATCACATATCACTTTTGTCCAGTATGAGTCCTCCTTATACCTATCATCATGAATGGCCGATTTTAAGGCCTCTCGTCCATTTTCTAGTAAAATTTCCGATAAACTATTCATCCAAGCATTACCAAGCTGCCTTTCAATACGGGAATAAACTATTCGTGACATTGGTTTCACTCCAAGCACCCCGAAGAATTCACACAGTGTAGAATACCCTCCTCCACTACCCATGGCTCCCCAAACAGCCTTCGAATTCAAGCAGCCTTTAAGACTTGATTTTTTTTCGGAAAAAGCAACCTGTGTCTGGTCCGTAAAACTTGAAAGATATTCTTTTACGCTTGTTGCTGGACATTCTGGTTCACCTTTAATCCTCTTTTCCCAGTTACACTTATTACACTTAACTTTCAGTTCAGTTTTCAGGCCTTTCTTTTCTAATTGCTTTATAATCAATTTTCCGTGATCGCAACTGATTTTGTGTCTGAATGCTGAAATTACTTCAGCAAGGAAATACCTTAGATTCACAATGCAGTTTCCATCTGGAATTCCAGATAAGTCTATCTCAGTATTCGTATCGGGGCAATCAACACCGTGAGAACCACTACCGTTTCCCAATTTATTTGAATCGTCTATGAGAGGATTTGCTGAAAATTCTTCTGAAATTTTCGATCCATTTGACAAATTATCTTTATCTTGTTCTCCAAGCAGCACCTTTCTAAAAAAAAATGAAAAGAACCATAGAAAAACAAAACAGCGACCCGGCTCAATAGTAAACGAAAGTCTAAAAAAACGAAATTTTGATACTAATAAATACGTCAAAAGAATCAGATTTTAATTAAATTTATTCCTACCCATCAAAAGATAAGAGCCTGAGAAAATTTGTCTTATTTTGGAAAAAAGGGGGAAACACGCCCTAAAAGTCATAGAATTGTTTTGCCAGAAGACTGATCAAGGGTGCGTGTTTATTTGTTTTTTGTTTTCTTTTTCCCAGGGGTGATTGTATCGACCCATTGGTCCTAGGGTGTCGCAAGAGGGCTCATTTTAATGAAAATGAAAAGTTCCAGTGCCCTTTTTAAGCAACCAAAAATTGGAGGGCACCTAGGCCCCCTCCCACTTTCATTTTTTTTCTCAAAGTCAACAGATCAAAATTTTGAGATAGCCATTTTCTTAAGCATAGTCAAAAAACATAATAAGATGTCTTTGGGGACGACTTACTCCCCCATAGTTCCCGGGGGAGGGGCTACAAGTTATAAACTTTGATCAGTGTTTACCCTGACCTGATGCCCACTTAATTGGACAATCTGTCTTGGCTTTTTCTACAATTGGCCATGACTTGACTTTTCCCACAACTATTCCTTTTAATTAAAAGTCAACGGTTGAGGGGTTTTGGCTGAGGGGGGGGGGGTAGAGGGGAGGGAGCTACGTTGAAGGATCTTTACTTAGAGGAATTTGTCACGGGGGAAAAGAAATTCAATGAAGGGGCATAGAATTTTCTAGCATTATTAAAAAAAACACTGAAAAAATAATAATGAAGAAGTTTTTCAACTGAAAGTAAGGAGCAGCATTAAAACATAAAACGAACAGAAATTATTACGCATATGAGGGGTTCATCTCCTCCTAAATACCTCGCTCTTTCCGTTAAAGTAATTTCAACTATATATTCTACGGACTTGGTGATTCTAGGGTCATTCTTAAAGAACCGGGAGAAAATTTAAGCTTTAGTGTAAAGAGCGAGGTATTGACGAAAGGGCAAACCCCCTCATATATGTAATACAAATATACAAAGTTCTAGGTGCTTTTATAAGTTACCAAAAATTGGAGGGCAACTAGACCTCCTCCCCCACCCCATTTTCTTCAAAATCGTCAGAACGAAAATATGAGAAAGCCATTTAGACAAAAAAAGATATGCAAATTTTGTTGAATGGTTAGCCAAATCAAAACATGCATTAATTTAAAAACGTTCAGAAATTACATAAAAAAAACAGTTTTTTTTTAACTTCAAGTAAGGAGCGTCATTAAAACTTAAAACGAACAGAAATTATTCCGTATATGAAAGGGGTAGTCCCCTCCTCAACGCCTCGCTCTTTACGCTAAAGTTTCTTATTGTTTTAAAAAGTATAGTTGTGAGAAAGAGTCAAACTTTAGTGTAGAGAGCGGGACATTGAGGGACTACCCCCTTTCATAAACGGAATAATTTTTGTTCGTTTTAATGTCGCTCCTTACATGCAGTTAAAAAAAACTTGTTTTTTTTTTATTTAATGGACAAGAGGGAATGAAACTTGTATATGTAATTTTTACTTACCGGTATTTTAAATTCAGCCACCTTTTGTTGATAATTTTCTTCCTCATATCTCAAATGTCTTATTGACTTCAGTTGACAAGTCAACTAAT
>NC_088864.1:25620300-25639039 GCF_032884065.1 Artemia franciscana
TTGCAGGAAAGAAGCCCCACAGTTGTCTATATTGTGGAAAATGTTTCGCATTAGCTTGCAATCTGAGAGCCCATTTACGAATCCATGAAGAAGCATCACTGCAAAAAACCCTTATAAATGAGCCCTCGGATACAAGTCACCTTCTGAAAAGCTCATTGACACCTACGCTAGACTTATGAATTGATGGGACCAAACACGAAGAGTTCAAAACACGAACTTGTTAGTTAATAATCTACAGCAAATGTGAAGTTTTAGTTTGTTTATACATATTAAGATTTTGTTTAGACGCTTTTTTCTTTTTGTCCTATTACCCGTAAAAAAAGATGCAATATGATAATCATTAAAGATTTTTGTTTATTTTGTATTTACAGGAGTTTCTGTAATATCTTAGCTAGTTTAATGATGTCTGTATCAAACAAACCGTTTTCCAATTTAGTTTAGTTATTTGTCTCAATGACTACATCCGCTAATCTAGATAACGTCGAAGGAAAAATGCTGAATTTCTGCTATCAGTTAAAACCAGTTTATTGCGAAAGCCTACATAAAATAATTTACTTGTTATAGTAATTCTGAATATATAACATTTATCAAGTTTAAAGCTACTGATGAAATATTAAGATTAAAAATATTTGTTGAATTTTAGAAAAAATGGAAATCTCCTTGAGAAAGGCAAGCTATCTCAAGGAAAATCTTAGCATTAAATTTATCATGTTAGAGAGGCCAGTTTAGAGGATTTGTCTACGAAAATAAGAATTTTTACATATTTTTCGTAGAGTTGTCACGGACAAGGCTGTCCTTCCTTGGGATTTTTGACACGATCTTGATATTTCAGTCTCGAGTTCAGTCAAAAGTCCTGAGCTTGAGGTCTGGGGAAGTAAGTAATTTATTTTCATATCATTTATTTTCAAGCCGTGGGATTTTCGTAAACAAATCTTGAGATACTGTTAAATTCTCATTGGGATCTGTGGTCACAGATGCGTGTTTGTTAGCTATTTTTGTTCCAGGTGTACCAAGAACAGATAAGAGGCCATAAGGTATCAAGAGAGGTTGATTTAACCAAAATTTTGATTTTTTAGTCCCCATTTATGTAACAAGAGATTGTACCACACAAAAATGGTATTTACTAATATTTTAAGGTGTTAAACAGTAATTTTGGCCCTAAAATGCCCAAATTGTGTCGAGGGAAATTTCAAGATGGGCAATCAATAAAAGACAACCATGAACCCCACTAATTAGACCCCTAGTCTCAGTGGCCATAATACTAATAAGTGGTGCACTTGTCCAAAAAAATGAGTTCCGTCAATACAAAATAAAGATTCTTATAAACATTTATTTTTAAGCTTCATTCCACTAGCAATATTCAATGTAGCTTGACTAATCAAACAGTTCCTGGTAACGAACCGTAAGAAAGGAGTGACTCGGTGAAACACTAAACGAACTTCTAAAAGCAGAATTTTAATAACAATAGATACATCAAAAGAATTGGTTGTTTATGCAAATTCTACGTACATAATATTATCAAGTTTATTATTACCCATCGAAAGCTACGAGGAAACCGCCAGATTTTTGGAAAGAGGGAGGGGGAAACACCCCAAAAGAGTGAAGGAATTCTAAAGAAAATCATGGTATCAGAGTCTGTGTATCAGAGAACCAGTGGCTTCATTCGAGGGGAGGGGGGAGTTGCCTCCCCCCATAATTCTATAATTCATTACGCAATTCTAAACCGTTGCTCGTCTTAGGTTTCAAATTTGCTCTTTACTTCAATCAATCAATCAATTTATTAATACTAAAAGAAAAACTATTACAAAAGTAAATCAGTTAATAGGCCCAAGAAGCTTTGCTCTGTAACTTCGAACAGATAATTTCTTTAATTAATCCCAGCTCGTTTTCAATATATAAAAATGAAAACACAGTGGTCCATTGCGCTTCCTCGTTAATATTTATGCAAATATACCCTCTTTGAAGTCTCAGTATCAAGTAAATAGGTCATCTACTTCTTATACAAGCTCTGCATAACATCAACCAGGGAGAATTTTGCTCTTGTTGGCAGGTCTAGTGCTTGAAATACATTATAGTGAGAAAGCAGTTCGATTGTTATCAATATCTGAATTAGATTATGGTATGTCAATTTTGCATTTTAAGCTAGATTAAGCAATTATTTGATACCTGGTCAAGACTATCTCATAGGGCAGTGCCGAGTGAATTCGGACCTATAGATGCCTAAGAACCTAAAATCTCGAGTATTGAATGGTATTACGCTTTTTTTGCTATTGAAACTAGTTCCAGTGAAGCTAATTACGGGGGGGGGGTATTTTCTTTATGAATTTCCCCCCATCCCTCGATTTCAAAAGTACCTTTTTATTTATTTTTAACTCACGCATGACCAACAATGTTAAACCTGTATCTCTTAAGAGAATCGGACAAAACTGGTTCTGTTGAGGAAAAAATAAACATTAAATAGTCCAAAGACGAGCAACAAAATCGTTGTATCTAAACTTCTTATATGAATCATTGATATTTTGTTGTGGACTAGGCATCGCATTACGAGCCCATGACGACATCACGGATTCAAAAAACAGAGGGAACTTTTTAGAGATTATGGAACTTCGCTCTAATGACACTTATGTGGTTCGACAGCTCTTCGTTGAACGTAAAAATAAATTTTTATACATTTTAGCGACTATCCAGAATGAGCTAGCCTACTATCTATTATCAGGTATCAATTTGTTTCGGTATTTACGGTAACTTACATCCCATCTGGCCTCTGTGGATGTATTAGGGCTTCATCTCTTCTCATTAGTCGATTAATGTGGCGACGGTATTTGGTTTTGTCTTGCTCAAGGCGTAGAAGTTGGGGGACGTTCTGGCATTGGAGTTGTCGTACAATCTCTTGCGAGGTCATGTGCTATATACACGTCCTTCAAATGAGATTTTTGGGAGTTCACTTGATGCCATTCGTTGGATATGACCAAATTAGATTGTTTTCAACATCTAAATTGGACCATGGTATGTCAATTTTGCGTTTTAAGCTTGATTAAGGAACTATTTGATGCCTGGTCAAAGCTATCCCATAGGGCGATGCCAAGTGAATTCGGACCTACAGAGGCCTAAGAACCTAAAATTCCAAGCATCGAATTGTATTACGCTTTTGTTGCTATTGAAAGTAGTTCCAGTGATGCCAATCACGGAGGGGATATTGCCTTCTGGATTCCCCCCCCCATCCCTTGATTTTAAAGCTCCTTTTTATTTATTTTTAACTCACGCATGACATATGATGTTAAACTTGTCTCTCTTAGAGAATCGAACAAAACTGGTTCTGTTGATGAAAAAATAAACATTAAATACTACCAATACGCACTACGGGATCCAAGGCATCGCACTACGAGCCCATGACGACATCACGGATTCAGAAAACAGAGGGAACTTTTTGGAGCTCATGGAACTTCGCTCTAAAGACAGTAATTTGATTCGACAGCTCTTCGTTGAACGTAAAAAAAAAAATTCTATACATTTCACCGACTATCCAGAATGAATTATTATCTATTATCGGAGATTAATTTATTTCCTGATGTCTGATAAATTATATCCCAAACAACCTCTGTGGATGTATTGGGGCTGCTTCTCTTCTCACTAGTCGATGAATATGACGACGGCAGTCGGTTTTGTTTTGCGCTAGGCGTAGAAGCTGGGAGAGGTATACAAAAAAACAAATAGTTAAACAAGTAAAAGAAGCGAAGATCTTCACTGTTATCGTGGACAAAGCTTAAGATATAGCAAAAAACGAGCAACTTGTGGTGGTCTTGACCTATATTAATGAACATTTAGAAGTTTAAGAATCGTTTATTGGTTTCTAGCGTGCTGAAAAAACCGATGGCAAAATATTAACACCGTTAATAATAAGTACGTTTTTTTCACTAGACCTGGACGTTAAAAATTTACGTGGTCAGTGCTGCAACAGAACTTCAAATATGAGAGGGCGGCCACAATGTATAGTCACTGCTGCGCACATATACGGAATCTATGCATTGTCAGCTGCTTCAATTCAGCGACTTCAATTAGAAATACGTTCTTTGTCCTTCAAAGTATTTATAATTTCATTGAAAAGTTAACCACAAACCTTGCAGTCTTTGAGAAGATTCAAAAGAGTTCAAATTCCTTTCATGGAGAAGCCAAAACTTTAAAGTCGCTAAGTGACACCAGATCAATGTGTCACATTGAAGCAGTGTAAGCACCGTTGGACAACTTGGAAAAAACTGTTGCAGCTTTAGGAGAAATTTTAAAGACCGACCTAGACGTTGGAGGACATGGCAATGCCTTTAGAAAAAGTATGGAAGATTCTAGCTTTGTTTTTTATCTATTCCTTCTAAGAAAAAGAGTTTTAATGCAATGCAACACAAAGGTCGTAAACGTTATAGTCCACACAGTGTGACTTATGAAGTGGTAAAAAGGGTCAAGAACACACTGTCGAAATAATACATTCCTTTTAATCAGAAGCGTTCTTTCTTAAATTGTTCAATCACAGTTCAGAAATTAGCTAATAAATGTGGTGTTCAAGGTCTTGAATTGCCCTGGAAACGTAAAGCTCCAGTGAAATTAGGTTGGGTAGAATAGTTCCATATGCGACAGGGTAAGTTTTTCGAAGATGCATTGGTGATTCCTGTTATTGATTTTCTAGATACAGAGACTGAAAGTAGACAAGAAGAGAACAATTTGGACATTTTAAACAGCTTAAGCGTAATGTTTGGAGCAAACGAATGCGTAAAGACAGTGTAAGCTTTGGGTGTGAATGTTGTAAGCTCGATTTTGAACCCTGTATGTCTGAGCCACAGTGTTTTTACGGAGTTGAGGATATAAAAACAGAAAGGTTCTAGAAAAAGCATCTGTTTTTGCTGAACAACGATTAATATGTGTTGCCTCTGTTATTTGATCTATTTAAACTGTACTTAATAATTTATGAATTCTGCGTCGTGTGAAAGACCTTTTTCTGGCCATCGATGTTTGAAGACGTTCTGCCTCAACACCACGGAACAAGATATCTTCACTTGCACTGTTTACAATTGAAAGAGAAGTACAAATTGACCTTGATAAGGGAATTTGACATAGAAAGACTGGACGACAACAATTTTTGTAAAAAGTCTGTATAATACAGAGATTGATTTTTGACTTTACTTATTTCAGGATTAAGTATGTATTCTAAGTTTACTTTATATGTACATTTTAGTAATTTTAAAATATCATAAGATTCATGTCACAATATAATATTACAGAATTTGTAAGAAAACTAGAAATTATCCTATATTTATGCTTTTGCTTTATGTGGCCAGCTTATTTAAACGCTCTTTATTGATATAATACATCGATCCCACTGCCAAATAAATTCAATAACAAGTGATAAATAATATTTCAATGAGTCATGCCTGATTAAATTTAAATACAACAAATTTAATCTTACAGAGTAAAAATATGTTCAAAATTGTGTACAACTGAATAGCACGATACACAGGGCTGTTAGAATGGTGCTTGGCTCAACTACAAGGTTAAGCATCCTGTGCAGGGATTGGAGGCTGGGGAAGTGGACGAGGGATAGGTACTGCAACATTACTGGTGAAGCCTGGTGAAAAAGGCCGAATTTATATGAAACTCACCTTAGACCACCCAAAAGCTTATTTAAATTCAAGCTTTTTCAGTCGTTTTTGGACATCTGACTCAAAAATGACAACCATTGGTATTGTTACATTGACAGGATATTCCCGGGTATCTGGGATGTTTTTAGAGTTTTCCACTGTGTAGACTGAAGAATATTGTTTGTTTAAGGTTTCTGCTATCTCTGCATGGTCAGTGATTTTGCCAGATGGCGTGGTTAGATAGGGAATGGAATGTCGTCTTGGCTTTGCTGATGATACATAATTCCAGAACTTCTTTGGATTAGTTTTAGTTTCTGTAGCAATGATATCTTCATGCTTTTTTATAGAGCATCTTGTAATCTTTCTCAGTCTATTCCTTGCTTTGTTGAATTCATCATACTGTTCTCGAGAATTGGTTTGCCTGTATTTTGCCCAGTATCTGTTCTTTTTGTTCATTTCCCGTTTTATGGACCTTGTCAAGTAAGGTAGGGTGCGTGGCCTCTTGATATATGAGACAGTGGTACATGTCTCCTCGTGGTTTAGCATTATTTCCTTGAAGAGATTCCAGCTGTCATTGCTTGACTTGTGCTCAAACAGTGCTTCCCAGTCGCCATTTTGCATTCTCCTTAGTTCCTTGCGGATTTTCTCGTAATCGATATATCTTCTGCAAATATGGTCGGAAGAGGGTGGTGACAGTTGGAGAGTTGTTAAGAGACATACATGATCACTTGCACCAATCGGTGGTAAATGATCGATACTTAGTATTTGATCTGGGTCGTCTGTGATTACTAAGTCAAGTAGCGAGGGTATTTGTCCATCTCTGAACATTGTTGGTGATTCAACGGATTGATATAGCGTATTTTCTGCTAGGTAAGTGAGGAAAGTAGAATTCATACCATGACCCTCATGATGCTGGGGGGAATACCCTGAGCCATCAACCCAGCTGACTTGAGGAAGGTTAAAATCTCCAATTATTAAAAGGTTCTTTGGCTTCTTATCTTGTAGCAACTGCAGGGCCTTACAAAGTGCCAGTTCAGACTCTATTAGGTTTGGGCAACATGGGTTTTGATTCGAAAAACTTTGAAAAGTTTGATGATTCGTTCGACTTATTTAAGGACAGTATCACAAAAGAAATAAGCGAGGCAGTAAACCCACTCAGTGATCGGATCTCCAACATTGAAAGAGACATGGCATCTAAGTGTTCTGTTGCTGATGTCGATAGCAGAATCTCTAAACTAGTCGCGGAGGGAAAAGTTGGTACTGACCTAGAGGACCAAGTCCTAAAAGTGATGAGGCAGGATAGGGACAGACAACGCAGGAAACTGAACCTCATCGCTTACGGTGTCTCACCTACAGACGATGATACAAACTTTGTGATCCAGCACCTAGCCTCAGATTATAGTCTCCCCGGCGTCAAAATTCTGAACCTGAAAAGACTCGGTGCAAACAAACCACCCACCCAGCAAGTCCCACACCGCCCTCCCCCGATTCTTTTTAGTGTTACAGACATTGCCACCAAGGTAAAGATCTTGAAAAAATCCGTCGAGCTGAAAGCAGACATACAGTTCCACAGCGATGAGTCCCGAGAGGACAGAGCTAAACGTAAGAGCGCTACAGAGGAACTTAAAAGACGGATTGCAAACGGTGAGACTGACCTCGGAGTACGAAACGGCAAAGTCGTCTCAAAAAACGGTCAGCGAGCTCCACCCCCAGCATTGGGAGCGATGGAGCACTAGATGCACAGCCAGACGAAAGACATGTAAATAGTAGTTTAGTGTCATTTAACAGTGTATTATATAGTAGTTCCATATCAGCTCAAGAACATTCATCGGAATGCAGTTTTGAAACTGCCAAATCTGACACTAGCTGCGTTCTTTCTGTTGAATCGGAATACAACTCGCCAGATTCTTATTCAACTGACGCAGCATCTAGCGAAGCAGACGAAAGTTCGTCATCCAACGATGACGTGCTAGTTCCAGCGGGCTCAGGAAGAAGAAGAAGCAGACAGAAACAAGTGATGAAAGTGTTGTCAACAAACATTGACTCCTTGCCAAACAAGCTGAATGAGCTAAAAGTGTTGCTGGCTCACGAAGATATAGACGTTGTGTGCTTAAGTGAAATTTGCCCAAAAAACTCTCAAAATAGACTGGAGGATAGCCATATTCAGATACCAGGATACACAGTCATTTCGAATCTGGACAGACCCAATGTGAGGAGAGGAGTTGCCATATACATCAAGTCAGCCTTGAAGGTAAATAACTTTGACCTTTTCACAAGTGCCAATTATTTTTGGGTAGAGTCTATCCTGGTTGAATTGACAGTAGGGTCTGAAAAGTTTAGAATTGGTGTGATTTACCGTAGCCCTTCCCCCCCCAGCTCCGAAGAATCATTTCAGTATGTGGCAAATATTATAAATGAAATGACAATATGTAACCCCAAAAATGTCATCATCACAGGAGACTTTAACATGCCGGACACCAGGTGGGTCGATGGTTTAGGCTTTACTCTTCAAAACAACTATACCAATCCAACTCTTGAAGCCTTTGCTGATAACCTGCTGGTCCAGACAGTTGAGTTCCCTACCAGACATAGAGATCATCAAACTCCATCTCTCCTTGATCTCGTTCTGTCAAACAACCCCGAAAAAATTATGTCAACAGCAAACTTACCCCCCCTTGGAGCAAGCGACCATCTTTGTATCCTGAGTGCAATAATCTTGAATCAGATACCAACCAACAAAATCAAACGAACGTTTGTTGATTACAAGAAAATACGCCAGGACCTACAAGAGATTGAATGGGAAAACTCCTTGCAACAAGACACTGAAGCATCCTGGGAGCTTTTCAAGGACATACTACTGAGTCTTGAGTTGAAGCATACGAAAACTTACTTCTCAGAACGTCCCAGAACCCTTCCGTATATGTCACCACAGCTAAAAAAAGTCATTAATAAGAAAAAGAAAGCTTGGAAAAAGTATAAAAATTGTGAGAGTGCAGCCCATCTAGAGCAGTACAAAAAGGCCAGGAACAAACTGAGAAATGCGACCAGAAAAGCAACCATAAGATATGAGGAGTCGATAGCACTAGAGGCAAAAACCAATCCAAAAAAGTTTTGGAGATATGTCACTTCAAACAACCCAAGCCGCAGGTCGATCCATCATTTTACCTCCAGCGATGGAACCAAAATAACCGACCCATTGGTAATGGCAGATACCCTCAATCAATGCTTCTCGTCAAATTTCTCTAAAGACCCTGGATGCCCCCCACCGGATATGCCAACCACCCACATCAAACACCCTATGCCATCGATCCAGTTCACAGCTTGTGATACTTACAAGCGCCTAAAAACTTTGGACCCATCCAAGGCAAAGGGACCCGATGGCATCCATCCTAGGTTGCTGAAGGAGACCGCAGCTGAAATAGCGGAACCCCTGACAAGAATATTCCAGATGTCAATAGCTTCCAAAACTATTCCCTCTGACTGGAAAACAGCAAATGTCATGCCAGTTTTCAAAAAAGGACAGAAAGATAAACCACAGAATTACAGACCCATCAGCCTGACTTCTGTCCCATCAAAAGTCATGGAAGGCGTCTTAAATGATGCAATCGTTGCACATCTGGAAACTAACAGCCTGTTATACGATGGACAACATGGTTTCAGGAAGGGTCGCTCTGTGGAGACAAACCTAATTCAATCATATGACATAATCACCAAGATGATTGAGGAAGGCCTTCCAGTTGACGTACTCTTGCTGGACCAAGCCAAAGCTTTCGAGAAGGTAGTACACTCGTACCTGGAAAGGAAACTAGAGTTCTATCAACTCCACCAAGATGTAAGAGAATGGATTATCCAGTTTCTCAAGGATAGAATACAGAGGGTGATGATGTATGATGAGGAGGGGAATCAAATCATGTCAAACCCAACTCCAGTGCTCAGCGGAGTTCCGCAAGGAACTAAACTGGGACCTACCCTCTTCAACATGTTCATCAATGACTCAGCCCAGTCAGTGCAAAATGACCTTAAACTGTTTGCAGACGACTCGAAATTGTTTGGCCCAGTCGCGAACAACCAACAGTGCGCAGCTCTGCAGGCAGATCTGCACACCCTCAACAACTGGTCCTCTTCCTGGTCCCTCGAGTTTAATGCTGAAAAGTGCAAAGTCCTACATCTTGGCCCTAAGAACCCAGGAATGACATATACAATGACAGATCGTACTGGGAAGCTCATAACTTTGGAAACTGTCACCGAAGAAAGAGACCTTGGGGTCATTGTTGATGACAAAATGAAATTCCATAGTCACAGCAAATACCTAGCTGCAAAAGGCAACAGGTCCCTTGGTCTCATCAGACGTAATATCACCAGTAGATCTCCCAGGACAATCAGGAAGCTATATACAGGACTGGTCAGACCGCAACTTGAGTACGGAGTCTCTCTTGCCGTTCCCCACTATGTCGTGGACAAGATGATCCTTGAGAGCGTTCAGCGGAGGGCTACAAAACTACCAACCAAATGTAAGAACCTCTCGTACCCTGAACGCCTCAAGAAACTCAAGCTCCCAACCCTGACGTACAGGAGGAAACGCGGAGATGCAATCCTGACCCACAAGCTGCTGGAGAATGGTGTCACACCAGGGCTTTTTAATAAGTCGCTCTCTAGCCACACCCGGGGCCACACCAAGAAGCTCCAGCAACAAAGAAGCTCACGGAGAGAACGTTCCAACTTCTTCTCAACTCGTGCTGTTCCACTGTGGAATTCCCTTAGTGAAGAAACAGTTCAGTCCAAAACTGTTGACAACTTCAAAAAAGCAATTGACCGAGACTGGGCAGCGATGGAGTGGAAACTACACTGGGAGGCCAGTGGATCTACTCAACGGAACTAGACAACGCACTTCCACCTCCATCACTCAACCGGCGAATCTACAGGATGTTCACCCAACCTTATTCGCCGGACAGTGCGATTTAAGGTAATTTAAGGTAATGGGCTCCGGTAAAAGGTGGCTAGAACTAGACTTTTTCGGGGTAGCACAATCTCTATAGCTAAATATTCAACCCAATCAAAAACTTTATTAAGAGAGATTCTGCTTACCGATAAGGTTGCCTTCATATTGACTGCGATTCCTTTTTTTGGGTTGTATTGTAAGTTTGTAAATAAAAAGTATCCAGCAATTCCAATGTGGGTTTATTCCAAAGGGTTATTTGTATTCTTCAGCTTAATTTCAGCTACGCAAATCACATCATAATCATTTTTGTTGCTAAGATCCCTAACTCTGTTAGTTTATTTGGCAAGGAGTCTACTTTTGTGTTCAGCACTTTTGAAGAAACTTAGAGCGATGACTTTTAGTAGTTTGTACTAGATCACTTGGGCTACTATCACTTATTTCACTAGCTGTTTTGGCATCTTCATAACTCATGGATACTGTATCCCTTTCCGAATCTGTACATCTATTGTCACTACAGTCTAAATAGTTTGAACTATCGGATCTATTTACACTAGTGGGAAAGGGAAAGTTCCCAACCCCGCTCACTGCTTGTTTTTTGGGACAATGCAACTTTTACGGATAACAAGGTCTTTTCCACCATTTTCCAGCCGGTCCTTTAATTCTTTCAGAAGCTTTGCTTGCTTCTCTCTATCCTCCCTGCTTATGTCGCTTCGGTACTGAATCGTTTCCTTTTTCAAAAAAAAGATTCTAGTGATTTCCTTTTTTATCATCATGTTTGGGACGGTAAATATCACTGGCGCTATTCTTTGTGGCTGTTGTCCGGCAACGACCTGGTTATTCCGTGGTATCAGGCGCTTTACATTTATGAGATGAAATTCTGGAAGTTTACAGGAGGTTTTTAGGTGCTCGCTGATGAACATTATATCAGCCTGTTCCTTCTCCTGGCTTGTACCCTGATCTAGCTCGGGAATTCCGTGAGCTATGATATTTAGCCTTCGACGCTGCCTATCATGGTCTCTTCTTATTTCATCTCTCACTTCTTCGCGGGCTTCCGATTTGTGAGTCTTAGTAATGGCTGCGAGCTCGGCATGGAATTCGTTTGTTAGGGTTTCCTTCAACACTTTTAGTTCATTTCCGACGAGGTATTTGACTTGTGTTTCCATGTCAGCCTTGTTGCACTTTTCAACAGTTCTATTTCAATTTCTGAAACTCTTTCAGTGACTGAATCAACCATTATAGTCATTTCTGCGAGCAGTTCAGTTTTTAGGCAATGAATTTGTTCTTTCACAATCATGTTTACATTTGCAGCGGTAGCACTTTTTCTTGCAGGGTCGGATAAACAAAAGGGGCAATACCAGGAGAATGATGATCCAGCACTTAATTTATTTATAAGGTTGTACCTGGATTCTGTCATTTCAATATATGAAATGCATAGCCACTTTTCACACCCGTCACACAACATTGCTTTAGCATCAGGTTTTAATTTCATGTCGCAGCCCGCACAGGGGTTCACTTCATTTTTTGTGGGGACACTTGCTTTCTTTTTCTCATTATCATTAACCTTATTACGATTTTCTTGATAAGGTTATTAACCTTGTTTGATTATATATCAAAAACCTCTGAAATATGCAGGGTGGATTCACAATGGAACTTGCTCTTGGAATTACAATCATCAACGATTTTGGACCTGTGGGAAATGCAGATACCCGAATCGTCTTTCCCCAGCAGTTTAAGGATGGATATCCAGCCGGTACCAATACGGCCCTTCGTGTTCGTTATCGCTCTCTTCTGCACAGGTTTTCGCCAAATGTAGAAGATGAATGACTTAGTTTACGTAATCTATGGCTTTTTTCACAACCATAAACCGGGAACACTGTATAATTAAGACACTGAAGAACAGGAAGATGCAGAATCCCCAAGAGAATTGAAAATAGACAAATTGACCTAGAAGTCCGAATATAAAAGGTCCAACAGTGTGGTAGGTCCCTTAAATTAAAACTTAGGGTACAACAAGATTAAGGATAGTGCAAACAATAAGGAAAAACAGTTGTCTCACAGTTTGTTATGTATATATCCAGGGTTCAAATTTATGCAGCCACATGGGTTTGTGTTCAGGATTTTGTCAAAATTTCAATAGGTACAGACCTGTCATGTAGGTAAATTTCAGGGCCCTCTAGAGGGAGAAGGAGTGGAGGTGGGTGCTTTAAAATACCTTCCTGGGACTTGCTTTAGCCTGTAGACCTATCCCTGAAAGTTTCGTTTTCTTAACATAGACCCTTTCTAAGATAGCAAGAAGTCAATTAACTAGAATTTTACCAATTTTTAAACAATGTGAACAGTTTTTTTCTTAGTTTATGAAATGTATTTCCAGATCTTTTAAGCCTCATAAATTGGGGTTGAGCAAATTTTGAAGCTGAAAGCAGTTTCATGTAGGCATAGCCTACTTCATTTAAGCTGAAGATCTGTTTTCAAGGTTTCACTTTCATAACACATAAATTTATCATGGTCATATGAGTTCACTGTCTTTAGAGAGAGAAGGAGTAGAGGTAGGTAACCTTCTTCAAAACACCTTCCCAGGACCTACTGTAGTCTCTAGACCCATCCCTGAAAATTTCATTTTCAGGGATGACAATGAAATTCCCTTTCCAAGATAGCAAAAAGCAGCTTCAGTAAAATTTTACCATATCAAGCACTTGGGGAATCTTGCTACTCCTATCCTTTTTTTTTTTACAGTTTAGAGTTAGATCTGATGTGTAGATAGTAGAATTATCCAATGTAGGCTATTTAAAACTTAATTTGGACTTCCCATGGCTAGAAGGTCATATGGAATTGTTCAATAGCTTGTCCTTATCTGGGTATTCAGTGCTATCAATCCAGCTAGATAAGTTGGAGTTGAACCTCCCATAGAAATCTTGCTTATGGTTTTCTAGGTCATGATCTGATATCCCAGTTTAGCCCCAATCAGCATTGATAAAGTCTTGACCAACTCATTTCTTGAAGGCTTTTTGGGTTTAAGGTTGGACAATGGCCTTTTATTGCCTGTTCTAGAGTAAGATTGAACAAACTGAGAATTAGTGGTGCTCTTGTTGGTAAAATTATATCAGTTCATGTAACTGAGTTACCAATATAGTGAACATACCACCCAATGCCTTTTTTATGCTCTTTTCTTTTCTTTTACTGTTCTTTTATTTTACTTCTGTGTGTATGTATAGAAGTGTTTTGGTGTCAGAGAAATGTATTAATGACTATTTTTCTTTTCAGCATCTAAATCAGTTTTAATTGTTCCTAGTTTCTTTTAATGCTCCCACTTATGACTATCCTCCTCCCTCCCCCTTGACCTTGAATAGGTCCTGCTGTATTTGTCCTGTAGCCATTTAACATCTCTTTATCTTAGTCCCTTTTTCTTTCAAGGGAATCATTAGCAAGTCAAGCTTTTCAAGTAGAAATTATTTTGCTGTATCTCAGATTCTTAAAAATGTTCCTTGTTACTGCATCATTGCAATAGTATTTTTTTAACTTGTATTTTAAAATTATTTATAACTATAATTTTTAGAAATATGCATGATTTTTGTTCATTAATGATTCTTTGATAAAAATTTGTCCATATTTTCTGAGCTTGAATCAAGTATTCTCTCTGTATTGTGTTATTAAGCTCCCTTTTGTACTACCATAGCTTAATTAAGTTATGATTTTTCTAGTTGCTCTATCTTTCCCTCTCCTTCTTGTATAACTATTGCTTTTTTTAATTGTTTGACAAACATCAAATACAAACTTGCAAATTCCATTGAGCCCCTGATGAATGTGGATTCCTTGTAAAAATTTGAGCATTTGCTTGTATATGAATTTGGTTGATTTCTAACTGGATTGTTTTTATTTGTTAAGCAAAGTATAACTTACACTTGCTTGTGACTTGTAACAAGCAAAAAGCCATATTTTTTTTCAAATCCACCCCCAAGTTTTAAATTTGATATTGTTGTTGGCATTTGTATTCAAAAGTTTTCAATTTTATATGGTTTATTGATGCATCAACAAATATATGCTAGAATGCAAGTGTCCTTTTATATGTGCACCAAATATCAATCAAACCACCTTGAAACCTGCCAATTGTATACTAACAAACAGCAGGTCAATATGTTGTGAATAATAAATAGTTGATATCAGACAAAACTGCAACAGAATAAGATTATCATTAATAACAACAATTTACATACAAGAGTAAAACAATCTCCATACAAGAGGATATTTTGTACAAAGGATTTAATCTGTCTTGTAAAACTTCCAAAACAGTGCGATGGTATCAAGTGCAAGAAACCCAAGAAAGATACTATAGGCCAGCCTGTACCAATATGGTTCTTCACACTATTTTCTGCACTTTCTAGGCAGTTCATAATTCTTTTGCATTTTGTGCAAATTGTGGATATTGGTAAATGACTTGCTCTATGGTTGTTAGATAATTGGTTGTAATTCATATAATTTTTGGATTCTATTGAATTTTATTCGTCTTTTAATTGTTTGTTTTTTTCATTATTTTTTTTTGTTTTTTTCACATTTACTTTACACGTTTGTTTTTGTTGGTTTTTTCTTCAGCACTTTCCTTGAATATATTATTTCGTTTTATGCTGGAGAAGAGAGGCAATTGACCTCCCAAAATATTTGCTTTGTTTGTTTATTCAGTATTCTTGTTTGGTCTTAAAACCCCCATTTTTGATCATTTCTATTCTTTTACATTCTGGTTGGCCAATATGGTCTAAGAAATTATCTTTAAAGAAGGAATTATTCCCTAAAAGTTCAGATTCCAAAACATTTTGATATCATTATTTGCACATGTATTATACAATGATCTTATTACAACATGATTACCATTAGCCAAGTTATACCTATGACGTCAATTTCATCCCTGTAAAAATGTAATGGTTGAGGGGAATGAGGGATTGAATCATGCACAAAGATGGCAACTTCTTCTCCCTTTGTATTGGTTGATCTATCTTGTTGCACTTGTAGCCAGGCATTTTGATTTTCTTTAACTCATGAAAATTGGTCTCTTGTAGACAAATAATCACAATTTTACTAATATATATATATTGGATAAAATTGTTAAGTTTATTTGAGTTGAGAGATACACAATTCCACTGAATTATCTTTTAAAGGGACAGAAATATCACTAGTTATTTTTTTCTTACTGTGAGTTAAAGGAGAGCCTCAAATTGGTTGAGGATACTAATAATATCAAAGTTGAGGATACTAATAATATCAAATTCTATTCCTTCAACCACGATTTCAAGAAATTATGTACAGCTTTTTCTCTCAGAACGGTGGACTTCAGGTACTGAGGAATGCCTGTTTTGAAAATAAAGGTGACTGAGATCAAGTATTGTATCAGCTTGGAGGATGAAGTATGACCTTTGGCAGATATTGTAGCAGTGGGAATTACATGTGGTGAAGGTACAAAGTTCATTTCTTGAGCCTTTGAATAAGATTTACTAGTTTTGTAGCTTACTTCTGAAGGGGGGAAATTTGAATCAACCTGAAGAGATTTAGAGGTAGTCAATGGGCATTATCTTAAATTGCAGCTTGGAGCAATCTAAGGATTTTTCCTTGTAGAAACTCCAGTGTTGATAATACATGACACATAGTTGAATATGTATGCTTGACTAGTGGTTTGATGTTGCTGATTTGAGTACTTCCTAGTTATACTTCCATTCTTTTGTTGACCATTTGTTGTCGAGATGGGTCTTAAAGTTAATTGTGGTTTAGGCAGCTATTGTATATGGTATTAATTTGTTCCAGAGGTTGGCAACATGGTCAGTCAGAAAATGGGCATATTGCTGCTTTGAGGGGAAATGCCTGGATAACTGCAAGTTATGTCCCCTTGTATGAGAGTCCTGAGATGCCAGAGGAAGGAGATCAGGAAGTGCCTTTGAATTAATAAGTTTACAAACCAGAACGGCATCACCCTGTCTTCTTCTATAAACCAGAGTTGGGAGTTTCAGCTTGCATAGCCTTGTAGGGTAAGAGAGTTCATGTAGTCCACTCATCATCTTAGAGGCTCTTCTCTGGACATCTTCAAGAATTTTAACATCATTTTCTTTAAAAGGGGGATGCAAGGACAAAGCCCTTTATACAAAAGGCTCAGAATTTTAGGAGAACAGGAAGAAATTGTTATTTCTATTAGCCCCAGTGATGAGCTAGCTGATGCTGCTGCCTTCTTTGGATGAAAGCAAAATTTAAGATCCTCGTCAACAATTACTCCTAGCTCATGTTCTTCCAACACTAGAGAAAGGGACTGACCATAAAGAGAGTAAGTTGTATTGATATTCTTGTGTCCAAATTGTAAAACATGGCATTTTGACACATTGAAAGTGAGTAGCCAAGATTTTGCCCACATGCTAAGGAGATCAAGGTCTTTCTGAAGTTGGGAAGTATCCTCAAGAGTGCTAGCTGGACCAATTACCTTGGAATATTGGGTATATATCGCCATCTTGCTTTTAAGCACTAGAGGAGCATCATTTATGGAAATATTGAACATGGTGGGACCAAGCACACTACCCTGTGGAACCCCAATGATAAGAAGCTGAGAGGAGGAGAGGATAGGATTGCCATCTGCATCAAATAGTCTTACATGCTGAACACAATTCCTAAAGAAATCCAGAATTCATTTAAGAATTTTTTCCACCAAACCAATAGGTTGTAGCTTAAGCTCAAATCTCCTATGACAGACTTTGTTAAATGTTTTTTTAAAAATCAAGAAGGATCATGTCAACAGGGATTCCCAACTCCTGTAGTTTTGTATTATAGTCACATGACACGAGGAGATTAGTATCGACTGATCTGTTGCTTCAGAAACCATGTTGAGAAGATAATTCCGATCAAGATGGTCAATAACTGCTTTGTTGGCAATACGTTCATTGTTGACAAAAGTATGGCAGGTATGCCATACTGTTTGTAGAGGATCTTTGTTGTAGTGTACTAATAGTACTATTGGTCCATATCCTTAATGGAGTTTTAGTGCTATTTCTTAAAGTGGGAATGCTTTGCTTGAGAATAGTGCTGTATAATTTTGTAACTATTCCAACTGACAGGTTTTCTTTACAGGCAATTTTCAACACTTGTTGTCTATCCAGGTATTTTGGACATGCTTTATGTCAAATGAATTATGATCTCCTTTGCAGTTGGCACATTTAGGCTCAGAACTGCAGGATGGGTGTGAGTGCTCTTGAAGACCGACATTAGATGGGGCTTTTGTTGGCTTTCAGTTTTGAAGACTTGACCTAGCTTAATGCATTTTGTGTATTGGATAGGCTTCTCTTGGTACCATTTAAAAGGTTTTGGTTGGCCAAATAGGAATATTTTTTCTCTGATATTTAACCAGGGAAAATAAACAGGACACTTACTCAGTATAAGTCCAGCTTCATTTGGCTTACCAAGTCGATGAGCCTCTAGCATAGGGGTTTCTTCACCTTTAGATTTCATTAGGCCTTCTTTAAGGTCTATTATTGAATTTCAAAGGGGACATTAGAAATCATAATTTCTTGTTGTCTTCCTGCTGGTAATGATGATTTTAGACTAGCTATAGCACATATGTTATTGATGCAGGCGATTTCTAGTGCTTTTAAGGCATCTTTAGCATCCAGTAACAAAACATCTTGGACTTCATCCGTTGTAATATTTGCAATGAAATTACATTTTAATAATTTGTAAAAATTCACCCTAGTCTTCAAAATTTCTTTAGTAGTGAACAGTTGTGAATTGTTAGTAGGTGTGAAGTGCATAAAGGGCTTCAGAAGGGGGGATATTGTAGCTGGTTTCAGGTTTGATCTTAGCCCTTCTGGCTCAGACTTCAGGTGGGGTATTGGAAAGTTTCTTTCTTTTTCTACTTTCAACTAGTTTGTAACCATCATTGGGATCAGATTGCCTACTGGTACAAGGTGAAATAACATCAACATCAATCATTGTAACTATGATATCATAATGGCTGGCTTCTTCATGATTGGAGGGATGTGCTACGTGTTACAGCCTCCTATGACTGACCCCCTTCCAGAAAGGGGCCAGATGCATCTAGTTTTGACATCCATTCAAGCAAAGGAAAAATTGGTGGAAAATATATGTTTGGGACTAATCCTAATATATATATAACAAGAAAAATACTTGGCCAAAAAGGATATTAGTCAACTTCATC